>NC_092173.1:40176147-40316147 GCF_045791955.1 Oncorhynchus clarkii lewisi | reverse complement strand
ACTACCGTGAGTTCACTACTAGCCCACAGTGTTATCGCTCAGAAACCCTATCCCAATTTACTGAGAGTTCTCTACTAGCCCACAATGGAATCGCTCAGAAGCCCTGTCCCAATTTACAGAGAGTTCACGACAAGCCCACAGTGGTATTGCTCAGAAACCCTGTCCAAATTTACTGAGAGTTCACTACTAGCCCACAGTGGTATCGCTCAGAAGCCCTGTCCCAATCTACCAAGAGTTCACCACTAGCCCACAGTGGTATCGATCAGAAGCACTGTCCCAATCTACCAAGAGTTTACTACTAGCCCACAGGGGTATCGCTCAGAAGCCCTGTCCCAAACTACCGTGAATTCACCACTAGCCCACAGTGGTATCGTTCAGAAGCCCTGTCCAAAACTACCGTGAGTTCACCACTAGCCCACAGTGGTATCATTCAGAAGCCCTGTCCCAAACTACCGTGAGTTCACTACTAGCCCACAGTGGTATTGCTCAGAAACCCTGTCCAAATTTACTGAAACTTCACTACTAGCCCACAGTGGTATCGCTCAGAAGCCCTGTCCCAATTTACATAGATTTCACTACTAGCCCACAGTGGTATCGCTCAAAAGCCCTGTTCCAATCTACAGTTCACTACTAGCCCACAGGTATCGCTCAGAAGCCATGTCCCAATCTACTGAAAGTTCACTATTACAGTTGCCCACAGTGGTATCGCTCAGATCTCACTGTCACTTTCTAAGGTAACGCCTGTGGCTGGATGGCTGCCACCTGGAGCAGAATGACACTGTTACTTCCTCTCTGTTCTGTTGTCTCCTCTTCCAGGTTTCTTGTGGCGAGCACATACATTTTTTCTCTTAAAATCAATTATTTTGGGACTCAGTGCCCCACAAAACTTGAGAGGAAAACATCACATTCTGGCAGCGATGTTGGAAAAAAGCAGACTTTTCTAACAGAAAGAAAGTGTAGGACATAGTATGTTGTAAAATAGAAAGTGTAGGATATAGTATGTTGTAAAATATAAAGTCTAGCATATAGTGTGTTGTAAAATAGAAAGTAGTCAGTGTAGGGTACAGTATGTTGTAAAACAGAAAGTAAACAGTATAGCGAACAGTATGTTGTAAAAACAGGCTACTGTGGGGCAGATAGAATTGGACTATGATCTTTGCTCAATCGTCACTGAAACTGCATCTATGTATAGTGTAGGGTAACTAGTCACCTGACTTTGCAATCCATGACACCGGTATTTTACTGCAGCTGAACATCAGTAGGGTTGGTTTATACATGAGGAGAATCTCAATTGCATTTCCTTGATTCCTCGTACCCACTCTACTTGCCTCCTTCTCAAAACCCATTGAATGAAGAGGCCAGAGGTCCTCGTCGCTAGTCATGAGAACTCTCTGATTTCTCCTGGCTGTCAGCTCAATATCATTCAGTCTGATTTCTCCTGTCTGTCATCTCAATATCATTCAGTCTGATTTCTCCTGTCTGTCATCTCAATATCATTCAGTCTGATTTCTCCTGGCTGTCAGCTCAATATCATTCAGTCTGATTTCTCCTGTCTGTCATCTCAATATCATTCAGTCTGATTTCTCCTGGCTGTCATCTCAATATTATTCAGTCTGATTTCTCCTGTCTGTCATCTCAAAATTATTCAGTCTGATTTCTCCTGTCTGTCATCTCAATATCATTCAGTCTGATTTCTCCTGTCTGTCATCTCATTCAGTCCACTATCAGTTAGTGTCAGAAGCCCATTACCAGAACAGGTACAACTCACACACATGCATGTAAGCACGTGTACAGGTGTGTGTGTGAGTGGGAATGTGCGTGTCTTTGAGATTGGGGACTGAGTGGGTGGTCTCAAACGGGGATGAAAAACATCTCTTTCTCCGAGGCCTGCAGCAGTGGAGAGACTGTATAGTCTACATCCCTACAGCTGTGGACTTATTGTTAATATATGGCCAAACCTCCTTCACACCTTTCACTGTAGCTGTTCACATCAGGCCTGGAAACAGACCGAAGACACTATCTACAGAACGGAATCTGAATTAGACTCAGAGTTCACAAAGAGTGTTTATGGATTTCATGGTGCTACATTAAACACCTTGGTTTAGATGTAAGGCTTATCATGAGAAGTGAGACTTTAGAATCATAGGGTTATATCTGAATAAAATGAGGATTCCTAAAACCACAACGGTCAAATACAGAGTACGACTCTACTATTCTGAGGTACTGTAAGTGGTTTTAACTAAGACAGGAAGGACAGCAAAACAACATAGTGTCATTTACATGTAGGCCTACAGGTATCTCCTGTTGTCATGTTCGTGTAATGTGGGGGGTGTAAGGTCAGGGATAATTCCCTGAAATGATTTTAGCCATTGATTGATGCTTTGATTACTGACATGAATCTGGGTAACTGTGGTTCAAAGGACAGCCAATAACATGACTGTGACTGTAATGTGACTCTGTCCGATGACTGGCGATTCAATGCAAGCACAAGTCCACCACACACACACACACACACACACACACCAACTACTAAGCATTTCATAGACTTCAGAGAGGTCTACTTTCTTGGGGACCTGAATATCGACTGGTCTTCATTTAAGCTGTCCGCTCAAGACGAAGCTTCTTACTGTAACCATCTGGTTCAGGTTATTAATCAAACTACCAGGGTGTTTACAAACACTACAAGAACAAGATCATCCACATATATCGATCACATGTTGACTAATACTGTAGAACTTTGTTCTAAAGCTGTATCCGTACCCATTGGAGGAGGAGAATCGTTACAGCTGCTCTGACATTGCTCATCCATATATTTATATATTCTTAATTACATTCTATACTTAGACTTGTGTGTATTTGGGTATATGTTGTGAAATTGTTAGATATTACTTGCTAGATATCACTACACTGTCGGAGCTAGAAACACATAGCATTTCGCTACACCTGCAATAACATCTGTTAGAACACGTGTACGTGACCAATCAAATGTGATTTGAAACAGACTGTTAGAACTGGTTAAGGCTCCACGGATTGATGAGGAATTGAAAAACTGTCTGGTTGAAAGAGATGAGGCAGAAGAAGTGCATAATAGGTCTGACTGCACATCTGACTGGCTGAATTTCTGCAAATTGATCAATTGTGTGACTAAGCTCAAAAAAAAATAAGAAATTGTATTATGATGCCAAGATCAATGATATAAGTAATCATGGAAAAAAACTTTGTAGTACTTTAAATGAAACTTCATCTTTCATTGAATCAGATGGCTTATTCGTCACAAAACCATTTGATGTTGCTAATTATTTTAATGATTACTTCATTAGCAAAGTGGGCAAACGTAGGCAGGAAATGCCAACAACGAACAGCGAGCCATCATATTCGTGCATAAATAAAACAAATAATGAAAGAAAAGCATTGCAAACTTGAATTCTGTAAAGTTCGTGTGGGAGAGGTGGAAAAATGATTGTTATCCATAATGACAAACCTCCTGGCATTGACAACTTAGAGGGAAAGCTACTGAGGATGGTAGCTAACTCTATATCCACTCCTATCTGTCATATCTTTAATCTGAGCCTAGAGGAAAGTATTTTTCCTCAGGCCTGGAGGGAAGCCAAAGTCATTCCACTACCCAAGAGTGTGGTAAAGCGGCCTTTACTGGTTCTAACAGCAGACCTATCAGCTTGCTGCCAACTCATAGCAAACTGTTAGAAAAAAATTGTGTTTGACCAAATACAATGCTATTTCTCTGTAAACAAATTACCAACAGGCTTTCAACATGCATATAGAGAAGGGCACGCTACATGTACTAGAGGTCGACCGATTATGATTTTTCAACGGTGCCGATTATTTGAGGACCAAAAAAAAGCTGATACCGATTAATTTTTGTATATATTTGTAATAATGACAATTACAACAATACTGAATGAACACTTTTATTTTAACTTAATATAATACATCAATAAAATCAATTTAGTCTCAAATAAATAATGAAACATGTTCAATTTGGTTTAAATAATGCAAAAACAAAGTGTTGGAGAAGAAAGTAAAAGTGCAATATGTGCCATGTAAGAAAGCTAACGTTTCAGTTCCTTGCTCAGAACATGAGAACATATGAAAGCTGGTGGTTCCTTTTAACATGAGTCTTCAATATTCCCGGGTAAGAAGTTTTAGGTTGTAGTTATTATAGGAATTATAGGACTATTTAATTCTATACCATTTGTATTTCATATATCTTTGACTATTGGATGTTCTTATAGGCACTATAGTATTACCGGCCTAATCTCGGGAGTTGATAGGCTTGAAGTCATAAACAGCACAATGCTAGAAGCACAGCGAAGAGCCGCTGGCAAATGCAGGAAAGTGCTGATTGAATGAATGCTTACGAGCCTGCTGCTGCCTCAGTCAGACTGCTCTATCAAATATCAAATCATAGACTTAATTATAATATAATAACACACAGAAATACGAGCCTTAGGTCATTAATATGGTCGAATCCGTAAACTACCATCTCGAAAACAAAACCTTTATTCTTGGAGTGAAATACGGAACCGTTCGGTATTTTATCTATCGGGTGGCATCCCTAAGTCTAAATATTGCTGTTACATTGCACAACCTTCAATGTTATGTCATAATTATGTACAATTCTGGCTAATTAATTACGGTCTTTGTTAGGAAGAAATGGTCTTCACACAGTTCGCAACGAGCCAGGCGGCCCAAACTGCTGCATATACCCTGACTCTGCTTGCACAGAACGCAAGAGAAGTGACACAATTTCCCTAGTTAAAAGAAATTCATGTTAGCAGGCAATATTAACTAAATATGCAGGTTTAAAAAGATATACTTGTGTATTGATTTAAAAAAAGGCATTGATGTTTATGGTTAGGTACTCATTGGTGCAGCTACAGTGCTTTTTTTCTGCGAATACGCTTGTTAAATCATCCCCCGTTTGGCGAAGTAGGCTGTGATTCGATTATAAATGAACAGGCACCGCATCGATTATTTGCAACACAGGACAAGCTAGATAAACTAGTAATATCATCAACCATGTGTAATTAACTAGTGATTATGTTACGATTCATTGTTTTTATAAGATAAGTTTAATGCTAGCTAGAAACTTACCTTGGCTCCTTGCTGCACTGAGTAACAGGTAGTCAGCCTGCCACGAAGTCTCCTCGTGGAGTGTAATTGGCCAAAATCTGTGTCCAAAAATTCCGATTACCAATTTTTATGAAAACTTGAAATCGGCCCTAATTAATCGGCCATTCTGATTAATCGGTCAACCTCTAACATGTCCTACACTGACACAAATGACTGATGATTGGTTGAAAGAAATTGATAAGAAGATTGTGGGAGCCTGTATTGTTGTTGAGAAAACGTATGTGTTATGGCCTTTCAACCTCTGCCATATCGTGGATTCAGAGCTATCTATCTAACAGAACTCAAAGTGTTTTCTTTAATGGATGTTTCTCTAATGTCAAACATGTAAAGTGGGGTGTACCTCACGGCAGCTGTCTAGGCCCTCTACTCTTTTCTATTTTTACCAATAACCTGACACTGGCATTAAACAAAGCATGCGTGTCCATGTATGCTGATGATTCAACCATATGCGCATCAGCAACCACAGCTAATGAAGTTACTGTAACCCTTAACTGTCACGACTTCCGCCGAAGTTGGTGCCTCTCCTTGTTCGGGCGGCGTTCGGCGGTCGACGTCACCGGCTTTCTAGCCACCTTCGATCTATGTTTCTTTTTCCATTTGTTTTGTCTTGATTGTACACACCTGGTTTCCAATACGTTATGATTTAATCCCTATTTAACCCTCTGGTTCCCACATGGTTTTGTGCGTGTTTGTTCTTTGTTAAGTGGTCGCTCTTTTGTGTCGAGCTGGAATATTTTTCCCTGCATGGAATTAGTTTGTGATTTTCCGAGTAAAGTAGGTTTTTACTCAGTTCTGTGTCCTGCGCCTGACTCCGTCCTACCCGCTGCACACTGACACTTGACATTAACAAAGAGTTGCAGTCTGTTATGGAATGGGCAGCCAGTAATAAACTGGTCCTGATCATCTCTAAAACTAAAAGCATTGCATTTGGTACAAATCATTCCCTAAGATCTAGACCTCAGCTGAATCTGGTAATGAATGGTGTGGCTGTTGAACAAGTTGAGGAGACTAAATTACTTGGTGTTGCCTTAGATTGTAAACTATCATGGTTAAAACATATAGATTCAATGGTTGTAAAGATGGGGAGAGGTATGTCTGTAATAAAGAGATGGGGAGAGGTCTGTCTGTAATATAGAGATGGGGAGAGGTCTGTCTGTAATATAGAGATGGGGAGAGGTCTGTCTGTAATAAAGAGATGGGGGAGGTCTGTCTGTAATATAGAGATGGGGAGAGGTCTGTCTGTAATAAAGAGATGGGGAAAGGTCTGTCTGTAATAAAGAGATGGGGAGAGGTCTGTCTGTAATAAAGAGATGGGGAGAGGTCTGTCTGTAATATAGAGATGGGGAGAGGTCTGTCTGTAATAAAGAGATGGGGGGAGGTCTGTCTGTAATATAGAGATGGGGAGAGGTCTGTCTGTAATAAAGAGATGCTCCGCTTTTTTGACACCACACTCCAAAAAGCAAGTCCTGCAGGCTCTAGTTTTATCTTATCTTGATTATTGTCCAGTTGTGTGGTCCAGTGCAGCAAGGGGAGACCTAGTTAAGCTGCAGCTGGTCCAGAACACAGTGGCACCTCTTGCTCTTCATTGTAATCAGAGGACTGATATAAATACTATGCATGCCAGTCTCTCTTGGCTAAGAGTTAAGGAGAGACTGACTGCATCACACAATGTGTTGAAAATCCCAAATTGTTTGCACAGTCAACATACACACAGCTCTAACACACACAGACTTACCCCACCATCCATGCCACCAGGAGTCTTTTCCCAATCCCCAAATCCAGAACAAATTCAAGAAAGCATATAGTATTATATAGAGCCATTACTGCATGGAACTCCATTCCATCTCATATTGCTCAAATACACAGCAAACCTGGTTTAAAAAAACAGATGAAGCAACACCTCACAGCACAACGCCTCTCCCCTATTTGACCTAGATAGTTTGTGTGTATGTATAGATAGTTTGTGTGTGTATGCATTGACATTTAGGCTATGTGTACCATTTGTATTTTTTAATTACGTAGTACTGTCCTTGAGCTGTTCTTGTCTATTAATGCTCTGTATTACTTCATGTCTCATGTTTTGTGTTGGACCCTAGGAAGAGAACCTGCTGCTTTTGCAACAGCTAATGGGGATCCTAATAAAATACCAAGAAATACCAAAAAACAGCAAGGGACATATCGGAGGGTAATATCATATGGTGGCTCCACAACAAGGGACATATTGGCGGATACTATCATATGATGGCTCCACAACAAGGGACATATCAGTGGGTGATATCATATGACTGCTCCACAAGGGACATATTGGAGCATGATATCATATGACGGTTACACAACGAGGGACACTAGGTCTATATGATAACAGTGCTTCTTAATTCTGGTCCTGGAGACACAGAGGGGTGCACATTTTTTATATTTGCCGCAGCACCACAAACACCTGATTTAAATCTAAAGCTTGATGATAAGTTGATCATTTGAATCAGCTGTGTAAAACTAAAATGTAGCTTTGGGTTCTCAGGACCAGGACGAATAAACACTGGGTCAGGCTATACAGGTCAATGTGACGCAGCCTTGGTGTAAACATGTCTTTACCTAGCTAGCCTTTTGTCTAGCCCTGAGACATATTCCTTTCTAAATATACGCCACTGGTTGGTTTAGTCTAAAGAAGATGTTTTCAACTCTGACCCTACGAGATCCGGAGCCTGCTGGTTTTCTGTTCTACCTGATAATTAATTGCACACATCTGGTGTCCCTCGTTTAAATCAGTCTCTGATTAGAGGGGAACAATAAAGAAAAATGCAGTCGAACTGGCTTTGAGGTCCAGAGTTGAGTTTTAGGGTCCTAAAAGTTAGTTTATGTCAGCCTATTAGGGAAACGTTGGGAGGTTAGCTACCTGTCTGGGGGTCCTCTCTGATTTACTCCTACACCACTCCCAGTCCGTCAGCTCCATTTTTCTGCACTCTACATGCGACAGTCTCCGTTCCGTTCCCTCGAACACTGACGACGTGTCAGTGAGGTTGAGGTCCTCGCAGTCCCGGGAGCTGGATCCACAGAAGAAGCTGTCCTGGTCTCCGTGGTTATCGTGAGGAAACTGGAGGCAGTCTGCCAGCGCGAGGGCCTCTCCCCCACCTGCCTCAGCCTCGAGAAGCAGCTCGCCATGCTCGTGCAGTGAGGAGCTGTCTACTTCACGTGGGGTCATGAACTCGAGCTCGGCCTGCAGGCTCGCGACGCCAGAGCTGTCCAGCACAGCAAGTTGGTTTTCTGTGAAGTTGAAGAGGTTTTGATAGGAAGACTTCTCCACGGACGGGCTGTGGTGGGGTTTGGTTGCGTGGGATAACTTGTATATTCCGTATCCTTGTTGGAAGGAGAGGTTAAACTCAAACCTCCTCTTCTTTGCTGCGGGAAGAAAATTCTTAAATGTAGTGACTTTTGCAACAAACAAAAACTATATATGCATGTTACGTTTATATTACATTGAATTGTTTAAACGACAGAGATGTAGGCTTGTGTGTTTCAGACACAAATATTATTTATTGTAACAATTGGTGTCCGTGTAAATGTGTTTAATGTGTAGGCCTATACTGTATGTTAAGGGGAATAATACTGGGCGTTTTATTCTCATAGGCATATAGGCTATGTTAAAATGTTACGTTGCTTTAGAGAAACGTCTGGTGTGTACCCATATGTTTTTCAGCTCACCCGGCCCTTTACAATCAGAGGGCATAGCCTACCGGTGGGCTCACGCTCTGTGTCCCGCGGGCAGTTGATGAAGCACCCGCACGGAAGGTGGATCCAGCGCTCAGAGAGCATGAACACCGGTGTGACGGCAGGCGCCAGCAGGGTCAGGAAGAAGCTCACAGTTCCCACCGCCTCCAGGGACGGGCTGTGCTCGTTCACAGCATGACGCACGAGCACCACAGTCTGTGGATGAAACAGCATGTACTGAAACCCATGTGGCCTACTTCATGAATCTAATGCATCATTAGATTATGACATAAGGTAATGTGAGGTAGCTGCCCCACCACCCACCCCTGTATAATTCTCACAAAAACCACTTTGTTCAACTAAAATGCATCTGACTCATCAACAGACAAACAAAAATCACTATAACAAAATGATTCTGAGTTAAAGTTGTTCTAATATCTCGTCATTGAGAAAACGTAATGTACACTGAGTGTATAAAACGTCAGGAATACCTTTATAATATGGAGTTGCAACCCCCCTTTGCCCTCAGCACAGCTTCAATTTGTTGGGGCGTGGACTCGACAAGGTGTCACAAACGTTCCACAGGGATGCAGATTGTAGAATATTCACATGAAAATCTGTCACCAATTGAATTGCTAACCTAGCTATAGTGAGGATATTAACAGTGAGATGTGCAATTCCATTTTGTTTCAATATTACATTTATTCAATTAAAATAAGATAGCCTACCTACTAGTCTCTAGCTTTTAAGTTTTTTTTTATTGTTTTAAATGCGAAACAAAATTCATTAAATAGGTTTTAAGACACTAATCTTCAGGGGTCAAGTTACCCCATGGGTGCTTTTTTGTGTCTGCAATTGGATAGTGTTCTTATGGGGGGTAGTTACCCCACCTTACCCTACATGTTTATAGATTAGGCATAAAGCCTATTCAATGTGGCATTGCAGGAAATACACTGTATACAATGTAATATACCTAGTTGAAACTCTATTTGTTATAAAAGCATGCATAAGATGTGATATTTCTTAATCTACACATTTTTCCATCTCTAGGCCACTCACCATCATCGGCATCCACAAGACAACTCTCACTGCCGCTAGGATCATGGAGAAGCGCTTTTGTGCAAAGAACACCGGGGATTCCCAGTTACTAATGGTTCCATCCCTCAGTACACCGTCAGAGGTAGGGGTTGGGCAGGTATATGTTTCGACTGTGCCCCGTACCCCTAGCCCTTTCCCCGACCCAACCGGAAACAGCTCGTTGTAGGCACTGAAACTTCTGTCCAAGCTATCCCGAGAGAAGGACGGGAGGTCGCAGAGAGGCGCAGACCCGTCCCCTCTCAGATCCCTGGCGATATCCAAGTAGCTCGGGTAGAACGTCCTCTGTGGCTCCCTGGAACACAGTAGCTGGTAGGTGAGAGGAACGAAGAATAAGACCAATCCGCAGAAACACAAGGAGTACACAGAGAAAAGGAGCAGAACGTAAAAGCTGTGGCTCTCTGGGAAACAGCCTAGAGAGACCGGGGTGAAACTCCCCCAGCCGCACAGGGGTAGTACACTGACGGCCAGGCTGACTACCCACACCCCGGCTATCGCCCACATCACGCTTAACGGCCGAGGACTTCTTTCTCGCTTAGTAACGTAGAAGGTGTAGGCTGCGATAAGGCAAGCCTTCATATTGCTGGAGAGTCCTTGGAACACATAGAGAAGTCCCGATAACGTGCATATGGTCACCGACCCTCCCTCTCCATCTCTCTCCCACTGGAGGAGCATGAAGAGGGAGAGAGGTATTACGCTGAGCAGGTCGTCCACGGACATTGAAGCCACGATGAGCCACAGGATGGTTTTCCACCTCATCTGGATGAAAAAGATGAGAGAATACACACCTCCCACGAAGGTAGCAGCGGCGATGGCAACGCACAAGCCGAAGAGAAGCATGCTTATGTGTCTTTGCGCCTCTGTGAGGTCCGTCCTCTCGTAGCTCGCAGTCAAAAGGCTGCTGTTGTTCGGCGATGGGGAGCTGAGAGTCGAGGACATTTTTATTTAGATAACTTTGTTGACCTGGCTTGTGTTGCCCAATGTTCAGCCGTTCATATATATATATATATTTAAAACAACTTTGAAACAATGCCTAAACGTTACACAAGTTAGAATGGCACACATAGGCTAGACTACATCCCTGGTGAGTCACGCTATATTTGAGCAGTCCAGTTGGATATATCTTAACCTTAACGGAAAGTAACTTCCAGAATAGTAGACTTTTTTAACACTACCAGTGCACTTTAGATGCGCACTGGAGGAGATAGACGTCAATGCTCCTCCAGGATGATCCGCGATTTACGTTCTAACCGAGCAGCGCGTGCTGCGCTTTGTCTCCAGCAGCCGGTTTACAAACAACACACTCTCGTCACGGTCTTTTCTCATAATGGCAGAAGGGCGGGCTGGTGTAAGATATTAATACTAATTTGGGGTGTGCTTGTATTTATCCTGTTACACATTTATACAAGTGTTCGCTGTTCCACACTAGTGTGTAATTAACATGTGGTTCTTGCATATCCCAGTAGGGAGTGGGGTCACGGCCAGGGTCACCATTGTCCAGCGTCCCTGGAGAAGTAGGGTTTAAAGTACCTTGCTCAAGGGCACAGTAACAGATTTTTCACTTTGTCAGCTCCGGGATTTGAACTGGTGACTTTTTGGCTACTGGCCAAATGCTCTAACCTTGAAGCTACCTGCCGAGTGTGTGTTCATTAGCGCTAGTCCATAGCTTGTGTGTATGCTAGCCCATAGCTTGTGTGTGCGCTAGCCCATAGCTTGTCTCACTCGGTATATTCATATGGCATGAACTGAGCTCCAGCTCCTCACTACCTGAGTGATGTGTGTGTGTGTGTATGTATGTATGTGTGTGTGTGTGTGTGTGTGTGTGTGTGTGTGTGTGTATGTCTGTGTGTCTGTGTGTGTGTATCTATGTGTGTGTGTGTGTCTGTGTGTGTCTGTATGTCTGTGTGTATGTGTCTGTATGTGTGTGTGTGTGTCAGTGTGTGTCTGTGTCTGTCTGTTAGTGTGTGTGTCTGTGTGTGTGTGTCTGTTAGTGTGTGTGTCTGCGTGTGTGTGTCTGCGTGTATGTGTATATGTGTATATGTGTGTCTGCGTGTATGTGTATATGTGTGTGTTTATGTGTGTATGTGTGTGCAGTGGTTCTCCTATATTAATTTAACAGCTAAATCGTTGCATCAAGAAAATGGAGTGATCAGCCATGTCGCTCAAGATCCACTGCGAAGTTCGACGTCCGTCCAGGTAAGCAGGTTATCGGGAGATGACTTCTAGGCTTGGGGTCTGCTAGGGCATTTTGGACGGGGATGGCATAAACCGCAAGCTCTGGCACCGAGGGTTGCGTGTTCAGTCCCAGAGCTTATGTTTTGGGGTGTTAACCATATCCCAAACCGTTCCCCTTACCTTAACCATTCTGAGTTAATGATCTGTTTCACAGAAGACGCACAAGTCTTATTCAGCTGCGTTCTTGTTTGATGTTTGCTGTCTTATCACACACACACACACACGCACAAACGCACACATACACATTTTATTTATTTATTTATTTCACCTTTATTTAACCAGGTAGGCAAGTTGAGAACAAGTTCTCATTTACAATTGCGACCTGGCCAAAATAAAGCAAAGCAGTTCGACACATACAACGACACAGAGTTACACATGGAGTAAAACAAACATACAGTCAATAATACAGTAGAAACAAGTCTATATACGATGTGAGCAAATGAGGTGAGATAAGGGAGGTAAAGGAAAAAAGGCCATGGTGGCAAAGTAAATACAATATAGCAAGTAAAACACTGGAATGGTAGATTTGCAATGGGAGAATGTGCAAAGTAGAAATAAAAATAATGGGGTGCAAAGGAGCAAAATAAATAAATAAATTAAATACAGTAGGGAAAGAGGTAGTTGTTTGGGCTAAATTATAGGTGGGCTATGTACAGGTGCAGTAATCTGTGAGCTGCTCTGACAGTTGGTGCTTAAAGCTAGTGAGGGAGATAAGTGTTTCCAGTTTCAGAGATTTTTGTAGTATTTGTTAGTAGTTAGTTAGTTATTAGTATTTGTATACACATGCACGCACACACGCACGCATGCACACACACGCACACACGCACGCATGCACACACACACACACACACACACACACAGTGACAGGTGTAGTTGGTGTAGTTGCAGGGTACGGTAACATTCTGCAGCTCCGAGCTCCAACAGTGCAGGTGTGAATGAAACTATAAATAATACTAATAATAATATATATACAGTACTTGTTTACAACTGTGTCAAAGGTTGTAGGAAGTCTGGGGGGCAGGAAGGGGGAGGGTGACTATTAAGGAGCCTGACAGTGTCCGTGTGGTTCCTCCTGCTGCTCATGTCTCATAGCCTACATCAAGTAATGAGCTTCAACAAAACACCCAGTCTCTGTGTGTGTGTGTGCGTGCGTGCGTCCGTCCGTCCGTGTGCGTGCGCGCGTCTGTATCTGTCTGTCTGTGTCTGTCTGTTTGTGTGTGTGTGTGTGTGTGTGTGGGGGGACCACGGTACCCTTGTGTCGGTAAGTCCTTGATTGGGAGCTCCAAAGAGATGATATGGACAGGCCAGCTTTCTATAAGCTCTTAATGGGCCTTAACAACTGGGAGATAAAGATAACATGTCTGCAGTAAAGTTATCTACTGGCCTCATGGGTAGAATGTTATTCAAATCCGGTGTTTCTATAAATAGTTTACTTGTATTTCAGTCTTCTGTGATGTATATAACGTGTAATATTGGGACGGAAACTCAAAATGTAATACATCTCAACTCTATATCTGACCTGGTGCAGGTGTCTTCTTTTCTTTAAGCCTCATGTGTGTGAGGTGTAGACTTTTGTTTCAAAGTGGATTTGTTTAAGACTACCAAGAAACACTTTGTGTGACCCTGATTTAGCCCACTGCAGTAAAAGGTTATTAAGAGGAGAACATCTTGTGACTGTTTCCATTGGGCAGCCCATCCACACTCTGATGGCTTACCTCGTCTCCAGGCTCAATTGCTAGAGATCGGGCTGGGTGGACCAGATTAACCAAACATACCACAACGCATCAGAACACATCAGAACATAAAACATCAGAACACATCACAACACATCAGAACATAAAACATCACAACGCAGCAGAACACATCAGAACACAATATAACACATAACACATCATAACACAACATAACACATCATAACACATCATAACACTTAACACATCATAACACATAACACTTAACACATCATAACACATAACACATCATAACCCATCATAACACATAACACAACATAACACATCATAACACATAACACAACATAACACATCATAACACAATATAACACAACATAACACAACATAACACATCATAACACAACATAACACATCATAACACAACATAACACATCATAACACATAACACATCATAACCCATAACACATAACACATCATAACACAACATAACACAATATAACACATCATAACACAACATAACACATCATAACACAACATAACACATCATAACACAACATAACACATCATAACACATAACACAACATAACACATAACACATAACACAACATAACACATCATAACACAATATAACACAACATAACACATCATAACACATAACACAACATAACACATAACACATAACACAACATAACACATCATAACACAATATAACACAACATAACACATCATAACACATAACACATCATAACACATAACACAACATAACACAAAATAACACATCATAACACATAACACTTAACACATCATAACACATAACAACACATCATAACACAACATAACACATAACACAACATAACACACTATAACACATCATAACACATCATAACACATAACACAACATAACACATAACACAACATAACACATAACACAACATAACACATCATAACACATAACACAACATAACACAACATAACACATCATAACACAATATAACACATCATAACACATAACACATCATAACACATAACACAACATAACACAATATAACACAACATAACACATCATAACACATAACACATCATAACACATAACACAACATAACACAATATAACACAACATAACACATCATAACACATAACACATCATAACACATAACACAATATAACACAACATAACACATCATAACACATAACACAACATAACACAATATAACACAACATAACACATCATAACACATAACACATCATAACACATAACACAACATAACACAACATAACACAATATAACACAATATAACACAACATAACACATCATAACACATAACACATCATAACACATAACACAACATAACACAACATAACACAATATAACACAACATAACACATCATAACACATCATAACACAACATAACACATAACACATCATAACACATAACACAACATAACACATCATAACACAACATAACACATCATAACACATAACACAACATAACACAATATAACACAACATAACACATCATAACACATAACACATAACACAACATAACACATCACAACACAACATAACACAACATAACACATCATAACCCATCATAACACATAACACAACATAACACATAACACATCATAACACATAACACATCATAACACATAACACATAACACATCATAACACAACATAACACATCATAACACATCATAACACATAACACATCATAACACATAACACAATATAACACAACATAACACATCATAAGACATAACACAACATAACACAATATAACACAACATAACACATCATAACACATAACACATCATAACACATAACACAACATAACACAACATAACACAATATAACACAACATAACACATCATAACACATAACACATAACACATAACACATCATAACACATAACACATAACACATAACACATAACACATAACACATAACACATCATAACACATAACACATAACACATCATAACACAATATAACACAATATAACACAACATAACACATCATAACACATAACACATCATAACACATAACACAACATAACACAATATAACACAACATAACACATCATAACACATAACACATCATAACACATAACACAACATAACACAACATAACACAACATAACACAATATAACACAACATAACACATCATAACACATCATAACACAACATAACACATAACACAACATAACACAACATAACACATCATAACACATAACACAACATAACACATCATAACACAATATAACACATCATAACACATCATAACCCATCATAACACATAACACATAACACATAACACATCATAACACATAACACAACATAACACAACATAACACATCATAACACATAACACAACATAACACATCATAACACAATATAACACAACATAACACATAACAACACATCATAACACATAACACATCATACACAATATAACACAACATAACACATAACAACACATCATAACACATAACACATCATACACAATATAACACAACATAACACATAACACATCATAACACATCTCAGCCTCTGGAATGTTTGTCATGGTCCGACATCCAAGGACAACCAGTGAAATGAATACGAGTCTGTGTGTGTGTGAGCGTGTGTGTGAGTGAGTGTGAGAGAGAAATAGATCCTCCTGCCACAACCCGAGGGACAGTCAGTGAGAAGTATAGTGTGATTATTCAACCTGAGGGACTACCAGTGAGAAGTGTAGTGTGATAATTCAACTTCAGGGACAGCCAGTGAGAAGTGTAGTGTGATTATTCAACTTGAGGGACTACCAGTGAGAAGTTTAGTGTGATTATTCAACTTGAGGGACAGCCAGTGAGAAGTGGTGTGATTATTCAACTTGAGGGACAGCCAGTGAGAAGTGGTGTGATTATTCAACTTGAGGGACAGCCAGTGAGAAGTGGTGTGATTATTCAACCCAAGGGACAGCCAGTGAGAAGTGTAGTGTGGTTTTTCAACTTGAGGGACAGCCAGTGAGAAGTGTAGTGTGGTTATTCAACCCGAGGGACAGCCAGTGAGAAGTGTAGTGTGGTTTTTCAACCTGAGGGACAGCCAGTGAGAAGTGTAGTGTGGTTTTTCAACCCGAGGGACAGCCAGTTAGAAGTGTAGTGTGGTTTTTCAACCCGAGGGACAGCCAGTGAGAAGTGGTGTGGTTTTTCAACCCGAGGGACAGCCAGTGAGAAGTGTAGTGTGATTATTCAACCTCAGGGACATCCAGTGAGAAGTGGTGTGATTATTCAACCTCAGGGACAGTCAGTGAGAAGTGGTGTGATTATTCAACCTCAGGGACAGTCAGTGAGAAGTGGTGTGATTATTCAACCTCAGGGACAGTCAGTGAGAAGTGTAGTGTGATGATTCATTTTTGCCTATTTGTTTTTATTATGTGTTGTAATTGCTTTAAAAAAAATTGTATTATGTGTTGTAATACGAGTATCACTATCATTATTTTTGCTCATTACTAACAGTATATTATATTCCTGTCTTTGATCATTGTCACTACTGTATATGTTTATTTTGAGAATGTGTAGATTCAATTCAATGTGTATATTTAATTTAATGTAATTGAAAGACAGACAGAGAGAGAAAGAGATACAGAAAAAGAGAGAGAGACAGAGAGGGAGAGAGATAAGAGAGAAAAAGAGAAAGAGAGCGAGGCCTCATCCTATAATGTTTTGTGTTGTTCAAGGTCTCCACTATGAAGGAGAGTTCTGGTTGGCCATAGTGTTGGTCTCCACTATGAAGGAGAGTTCTGGTTGTGATAGTGTTGGTCTCCACTATGAAGGAGAGTTTTGGTTGCCATAGTGTTGGTCTCCACTATGAAGGAGAGTTCTGGTTGTGATAGTGTTGGTCTCCACTATGAAGGAGAGTTCTGGTTGCCATAGTGTTGGTCTCCACTATGAAGGATAGTTCTGGTTGGCCATAGTGTTGGTTTCCACTATGAACGAGAATTCTGCTTGCCATAGTGTTGGTCTCCACTATGAAGGAGAGTTCTGGTTGCCATAGTGTTGGTCTCCACTATGAAGGAGAGTTCTGGTTGCCATAGTGTTGGTCTCCACTATGAAGGATAGTTCTGGTTGCCATAGTTTTGGTCTCCACTATGAAAAAGAGTTCTGGTTGGTCATACGGTTCATGGCTGTCCATATTTCATTCATCTAACGTTGATCTACTTCGACTATATACAGTTATCTAGATAACTAGGGTGTTATGATAACCATGTACTACTAAACTCAACAATAAAAGAAACTTCACTTTTTCAGGACCCTGTCTTTCAAAGATAATTGATAAAAATCCAAATAACTTCACAGATCTTCATTGTAAAGGGTTTAAACACTGTTTCCCATGCTTGTTCAATGAACCATAAACAATTAGTTTTTTACAATCACTTTGGCACTAATTTCGGAACCTTGATGTCATTTTTCAAAACTCTAGACACAAAACTCACAGCCAATGATCAAAATGCAAAATTTTCAACACTTTTTCCAATTGCTTGGATACAATACACATAAAGCTAAGATCATTTGTTCACTGAACTAAAATCACCTGTTCAAAATGACACAACTTAACATCAAAGTATTACCATTTCAAAACGCAATTCACACATTATGTAACGACCGTTGTTGGTGGAAGAAGGTGAGGACCAATGCGCAGCGTGGTACGTGTTCATCTTTTTTAATGTAAACTGAACACTGAATAACAAAACAACAACGAAAACAACCAAAACAGTTCTGTCTGGTGCAGACACACAAAGACAGAAAACAACCACCCACAAAACACAATAGAAAACAGGCTCCCTAAATATGGTTCTCAATCAGGGACAACGATTGACAGCTGCCTCTGATTGAGAACCATACCAGGCCAAACACAGAAATAGAAAATCATAGAAAAACGAACATAGACAACCCACCCAACTCACGCCCTGACCAGACTAAAACAAAAGGCAAAACAAAGGAACTAAGGTCAGAACGTGACAGTACCCCCCCCACCAAAGGTGCGGACTCCGGCCCCAAAACCTGAACCTATAGGGGAGGGTCTGGGTGGGCGTCTGTCCGCGGTGGTGGCTCTGAACCCACCATAGTTTCTCCGCCTCTTTATCCAATTGGACGACATTATCTATGGATGTAATATTTCATCATCATTCTTTGTCAGATACTGTTTCTATGGTCCCATGTACCACTTTTCAAGACCATGTTTTCAGATTTGACATCACTGTATCACTTTATTAGGTACACTTATCTAGTACTGGGTAGGACCCTCTTTTGCCTCCACAACAGCCTGAATTATTCACGGTGTTGTACGTTAAGAGATGCTCTTCTGCACACCACTGTTTAAACAGCTGTTATTTGAGCATGTGTGACCTTTCTGTTAGCTTGAATGAGTCTGGACATTCTCTTCTGACCTCTCTAATTGACAAGGTGTTTTTGCCCACAGAAAGGCCGCTCACTGAATGTGTTTTGTTTATCGCACCATTCCCTGTAAACTCTAGAAACTGTTGTGCGTAAAAATCCCAGGAAGGCAGTTGTTTCTGAGATGCTGGAATCACCATGTGTGGCATCAATAAAGTTCCTTAGATTACGCATCTTGCCCGTTCTAATGTTTGGTCGAACAACATCTAAAGCTCTCTACTCTATAGACTCTATATATTGAGTTGCAGGCTATATATTGAGTTGCAGGCAGCCACATGATTCGCTGTTCGAATGTAACCTTCCTTGATGAACTAAATCAGGTCTGTAGAGCTGATGACATGACCTATATCATTGTGTGGGATAATGTCAGGTTCCACCATGCTCAAATGGTGCAAGCATGGTTTCAGTCCCAACCACAATTTACCACCCTTTACTTACCCCCATACTCTCCTTTCCTTAACCCGATTGAGGAATTTTTCTCCACATGGAGGTGGAAGGTATATGATAGGCGCCCTCACGAACAAGCCACCCTTCTCCAGGCCATGGATGACGCATGCAATGACATCACGGCAGACCAGTGTCAGGCCTGGATTCACCATGCAATGACATCACGGCAGACCAGTGTCAGGCCTGGATTCACCATGTAATGACATCACGGCAGACCAGTGTCAGGCCTGGATTCACCATGCAATGACATCACGGCAGACCAGTGTCAGGCCTGGATTCACCATGCAATGACATCACGGCAGACCAGTGTCAGGCCTGGATTCACCATGCAATGACATCACGGCAGACCAGTGTCAGGCCTGGATTCACCATGCAATGACATCATGGCAGACCAGTGTCAGGCCTGGATTCACCATGCAATGACATCACGGCAGACCAGTGTCAGGCCTGGATTCACCATGCAATGACATCACGGCAGACCAGTGTCAGGCCTGGATTCACCATGCAATGACATCACGGCAGACCAGTGTCAGGCCTGGATTCACCATGCAATGACATCACGGCAGACCAGTGTCAGGCCTGGATTCACCATGCAATGACATCACGGCAGACCAGTGTCAGGCCTGGATTCACCATGCAATGACATCACGGCAGACCAGTGTCAGGCCTGGATTCACCATGCAATGACATCACGGCAGACCAGTGTCAGGCCTGGATTCACCATACAATGACATCACGGCAGACCAGTGTCAGGCCTGGATTCACCATACAATGACATCACGGCAGACCAGTGTCAGGCCTGGATTCACCATGCAATGACATCACGGCAGACCAGTGTCAGGCCTGGATTCGCCCGAAGATTCTTCCCAGGATGTTTGACTAATGAAAACATCCATTGTGATGTGGATAAGAACCTGTGGCCAAATCCACAAGACCGGGTTGATGGAAATATAGAAGTACAGTAATCAACCCTTTGTTTTGCTTTTTACAGTAAGTCAGGTGAGGAACCCTACAGTTGACGTTTTACTGTAGTTAAAAAAAAAAAAAATTTGCTTTTTATTTTGCTTTGATTCAAAGAAACCTACGTTGTGATTTTTTTGTGTTTTATCAATACATTTCCTATTTTGTTCAATGATTCCACTGTGTCTGTAGTATCCTCTCTACTAGTCATTTTACAGTGATGTATTTACGTGTAGTAGCATAATGAAACCTGTATCACATATTTTGTACTACAATATTTAATGATTGTACGAACAACTACACAGTGAAACTATCGGTATCTTGTGTGTGGGTGATCTAAATGAATGGTCCTATGGTATTTCATGATAAATGAGTTATTTGAACCAATGATTCTGCAAGTGCAAGGTTTCTATAAAGATATGAATGCACAATGCAATGTTTTGAACATTGGACAGCCTGTGTTACAAGTGATGACCGTTTTTGAGTTTTGTGTCTATAGAGTTTTGAAAAATGACCACAAGGTTCTGAAATTAGTGCCAAAGTGATTGTAAAAAACTGTAATGAACATTCACCTGTGGAACGGTTGTTAAGACACTGTCATGCCCTGACCTGAGTATTCTTTGTTTTCTTTATATATTTTTGGTTAGGTCAGGGTGTGACGAGGGTGGTATGCGTGTTTTTGTCTCATCTAGGGTTTTTTGTACTGTCTAGGGGTTTTGTAGATTTATCGGGTTGTTTACCATCTAGGTGTTTATGTAGGTCTATGGTTGCCTAGATTGGTTCTCAATTAGAGGCAGGTGTTTATCGTTGTCTCTGATTGGGAGCCATATTTAGGCAGCCATCTTCTTTGGGTATTTCGTGGGTTATTGTCTATGTTATGTTGCACGTTAGCGCAGTGCTTCGTTAGCGGTTACGTTAGTCTTATCGTTTTGTTAAAGTGTTCTTCGTGTTCTTCCTTCAATAAAGAAGAATGTATTCTAACCACGCTGCGCTTTGGTCTACGTGACAGACACTAACAGCTTACAGACAGTAGGCAATTATGGTCACAGTTATGAAAACTTAGGACACTAAAGAGGCCTTTCAACTGACTCTGAAAAACACCAAAAGAAAGATGCGCAGTGTCCCTGCTCATCTGCGTGAACGTACCTTAGGCATGCTGCAAGGAGGCATGAGGACTGCAGAAGTGGCCAGGGCAATAAATTACAATGTCCGTACTGTGAGACGCCTAAAACAGCACTACAGGGAGACAGGGCGGACAGCTGATCGTCCTCACAGTGGCAGGCCATGTGTAACAACACCTGCACAGGATCGGTACATCCAAAACATCACACCTGTGGGACAGGTACAGGATGGCAACAACAACTGCCCGAGTTACACCAGGAATGCACAATCCCACCATCAGTGCTCAGTCTGTCCGCAATAGGCTGAGAGAGACTGGACTGAGGGATTGTAGGCTTGTTGTAAGGCAGGTCCTCACCAAACATCACCGGCAACAATGTCTCCTATGGGCACAAACCCACCATCACTGGACCAGACACTGGCAAAAAGTGCTCTTCACTGATGAGTTGTGGTTTTGTCTCACCAAGGGTGATGGTCGGATTCGTGTTTATCGCCGAAGGAATGAGCGTTACACCGAGGCCTGTACTCCGGAGCGAGATCGATTTGGAGGTGGAGGGTCCGTCATGGTCTGGGGCGGTGTATCACAGCATCATCGGACTGAGCTTGTTGTCATTGCAGGCAATCTCAATGCTGTGCATTACAGGGAAGACATCCTCCTCCCTCATGTGGTACCCTTCCTGCAGGCTCATCCTGACATGACCCTCCAGCATGACTTTGCCACCAGCAATACTGCTCGTTCTGTGCGTGATTTCCTGCAGGACAGAAATGTCAGTGTTCTGCCATGGCCAGCAAAATGCCCAGATCTCAATCCCACCTGTTGGATCAAAGGATGAGGGCTAGGACCATTCCCCCCAGAAATGTCTGGGAACTTGCAGGTGCCTTGGTGGAAGAGTGGGGTAACATCTCACAGCAAGAACTGGCAAATCTGGTGCAGTCCATGAGGAGGAGATGCACTGCAGTACTTAGTGCAGCTGGTGGCCACATCAGATACTGACTGTTACTTTTGATTTTGACCCCCCCCTTTGTTCAGGGACACATTATTCAATTTCTGTTAGTTACATGTCTGTGGAACTTGTTCAGTTTATGTCTTAGTTGTTGAATCTTGTTATATTCATACAAATATTTACACATGTTAAGTTTGCTGAAAATATACTCAGTTGACAGTGAGAGGACATTTAGTGAGAGTTTATATATAGTCATCTAGATAACTAGGGTGTTATGGTAACCCTGTTCTACTATATACAGTATAGTCATCTAGATAACTAGGTTGTTATGGTAACCCTGTTCTACTGTGTATTGTAACCCTGTTCTACTATATATAGTCATCTAGATAACTAGGGTGTTATGGTAACCCTATTCTACTATATATACTCATCTAGATAACTAGGGTGTTATGGTAACCCTGTTCTACTATATATAGTCATCTAGATAACTAGGTTGTTATGGTAACCCTGTTCTACTATATATAGTAATCTAGATAACTAGGTTTTTATGGTAACCCTGTTCTACTATATATAGTCATCTAGATAACTAGGTTGTTATGGTAACCCTGTTCTACTATATATAGTCATCTAGATAACTAGGTTGTTATGGTAACCATGTTCTACTAGATAAAGTCATCTAGATAACTAGGTTGTTATGGTAACCCTGTTCTACTATATATAGTCATCTAGATAACTAGGTTGTTATGGTAACCCTGTTCTACTGTGTATTGTAACCCTGTTCTACTATATATAGTCATCTAGATAACTAGGTTGTTATGGTAATCCTGTTCTACTATATATAGTCATCTAGATAACTAGGTTGTTATGGTAACCCTGTTCTACTATATATAGTCATCTAGATAACTAGGTTGTTATGGTAACCCTGTTCTACTATATATAGTCATCTAGATAACTAGGTTGTTATGGTAACCCTGTTCTACTGTGTATTGTAACCCTGTTCTACTATATATAGTCATCTAGATAACTAGGGTGTTATGGTAACCCTGTTCTACTATATATAGTCATCTAGATAACTAGGGTGTTATGGTAACCCTGTTCTACTATATATAGTCATCTAGATAACTAGGTTGTTATGGTAATCCTGTTCTACTATATATAGTCATCTAGATAACTAGGTTGTTATGGTAACCCTGTTCTACTATATATAGTCATCTAGATAACTAGGTTGTTATGGTAACCCTGTTCTACTATATATAGTCATCTAGATAACTAGGTTGTTATGGTAACCCTGTTCTACTATATATAGTCATCTAGATAACTAGGTTGTTATGGTAATCCTGTTCTACTATATATAGTCATCTAGATAACTAGGTTGTTATGGTAACCCTGTTCTACTATATATAGTCATCTAGATAACTAGGTTGTTATGGTAACCCTGTTCTACTATATATAGTCATCTAGATAACTAGGTTGTTATGGTAATCCTGTTCTACTATATATAGTCATCTAGATAACTAGGGTTTTAACATTATGGTAACACTGTTCTACTATATATAGTCATCTAGATAACTAGGTTGTTATGGTAACCCTGTTCTACTGTGTATTGTAACCCTGTTCTACTATATATAGTCATCTAGATAACTAGGGTGTTATGGTAACCCTGTTCTACTATATATAGTCATCTAGATAACTAGGGTGTTATGGTAACCCTGTTCTACTATATATAGTCATCTAGATAACTAGGTTGTTATGGTAATCCTGTTCTACTATATATAGTCATCTAGATAACTAGGTTGTTATGGTAACCCTGTTCTACTATATATAGTCATCTAGATAACTAGGTTGTTATGGTAACCCTGTTCTACTATATATAGTCATCTAGATAACTAGGTTGTTATGGTAACCCTGTTCTACTATATATAGTCATCTAGATAACTAGGTTGTTATGGTAATCCTGTTCTACTATATATAGTCATCTAGATAACTAGGTTGTTATGGTAACCCTGTTCTACTATATATAGTCATCTAGATAACTAGGTTGTTATGGTAACCCTGTTCTACTATATATAGTCATCTAGATAACTAGGTTGTTATGGTAACCCTGTTCTACTGTGTATTGTAACCCTGTTCTACTATATATAGTCATCTAGATAACTAGGTTGTTATGGTAATCCTGTTCTACTATATATAGTCATCTAGATAACTAGGTTGTTATGGTAACCCTGTTCTACTATATATAGTCATCTAGATAACTAGGTTGTTATGGTAACCCTGTTCTACTATATATAGTCATCTAGATAACTAGGTTGTTATGGTAATCCTGTTCTACTATATATAGTCATCTAGATAACTAGGTTGTTATGGTAACCCTGTTCTACTATATATAGTCATCTAGATAACTAGGTTGTTATGGTAACCCTGTTCTACTATATATAGTCATCTAGATAACTAGGTTGTTATGGTAATCCTGTTCTACTATATATAGTCATCTAGATAACTAGGGTTTTAACATTATGGTAACACTGTTCTACTATATATAGTCATCTAGATAACTAGGTTGTTATGGTAACCCTGTTCTACTGTGTATTGTAACCCTGTTCTACTATATATAGTCATCTAGATAACTAGGGTGTTATGGTAACCCTGTTCTACTATATATAGTCATCTAGATAACTAGGGTGTTATGGTAACCCTGTTCTACTATATATAGTCATCTAGATAACTAGGTTGTTATGGTAATCCTGTTCTACTATATATAGTCATCTAGATAACTAGGTTGTTATGGTAACCCTGTTCTACTATATATAGTCATCTAGATAACTAGGTTGTTATGGTAACCCTGTTCTACTATATATAGTCATCTAGATAACTAGGTTGTTATGGTAACCCTGTTCTACTATATATAGTCATCTAGATAACTAGGTTGTTATGGTAATCCTGTTCTACTATATATAGTCATCTAGATAACTAGGTTGTTATGGTAACCCTGTTCTACTATATATAGTCATCTAGATAACTAGGTTGTTATGGTAACCCTGTTCTACTATATATAGTCATCTAGATAACTAGGTTGTTATGGTAACCCTGTTCTACTGTGTATTGTAACCCTGTTCTACTATATATAGTCATCTAGATAACTAGGTTGTTATGGTAATCCTGTTCTACTATATATAGTCATCTAGATAACTAGGTTGTTATGGTAACCCTGTTCTACTATATATAGTCATCTAGATAACTAGGTTGTTATGGTAACCCTGTTCTACTATATATAGTCATCTAGATAACTAGGTTGTTATGGTAATCCTGTTCTACTATATATAGTCATCTAGATAACTAGGTTGTTATGGTAACCCTGTTCTACTATATATAGTCATCTAGATAACTAGGTTGTTATGGTAACCCTGTTCTACTATATATAGTCATCTAGATAACTAGGTTGTTATGGTAATCCTGTTCTACTATATATAGTCATCTAGATAACTAGGGTTTTAACATTATGGTAACACTGTTCTACTATATATAGTCATCTAGATAACTAGGTTGTTATGGTAACCCTGTTCTACTGTGTATTGTAACCCTGTTCTACTATATATAGTCATCTAGATAACTAGGGTGTTATGGTAACCCTGTTCTACTATATATAGTCATCTAGATAACTAGGGTGTTATGGTAACCCTGTTCTACTATATATAGTCATCTAGATAACTAGGTTGTTATGGTAATCCTGTTCTACTATATATAGTCATCTAGATAACTAGGTTGTTATGGTAACCCTGTTCTACTATATATAGTCATCTAGATAACTAGGTTGTTATGGTAACCCTGTTCTACTATATATAGTCATCTAGATAACTAGGTTGTTATGGTAACCCTGTTCTACTATATATAGTCATCTAGATAACTAGGTTGTTATGGTAATCCTGTTCTACTATATATAGTCATCTAGATAACTAGGTTGTTATGGTAACCCTGTTCTACTATATATAGTCATCTAGATAACTAGGTTGTTATGGTAACCCTGTTCTACTATATATAGTCATCTAGATAACTAGGTTGTTATGGTAACCCTGTTCTACTGTGTATTGTAACCCTGTTCTACTATATATAGTCATCTAGATAACTAGGTTGTTATGGTAATCCTGTTCTACTATATATAGTCATCTAGATAACTAGGTTGTTATGGTAACCCTGTTCTACTATATATAGTCATCTAGATAACTAGGGTTTTAACATTATGGTAACCCTGTTCTACTATATATAGTCATCTAGATAACTAGGTTGTTATGGTAACCCTGTTCTACTATATATAGTAATCTAGATAACTGGGTTGTTATGGTCACCCTGTTCTACTATATATAGTCATCTAGATAACTAGGTTGTTATGGTAATCCTGTTCTACTATATATAGTCATCTAGATAACTAGGTTGTTATGGTAACCCTGTTCTACTATATATAGTCATCTAGATAACTAGGGTTTTAACGTTATGCTAACCCTGTTCTACTATATATATAGTCATCTAGATAACTAGGGTGTTATGGTAACCCTGTTCTACTATATATATAGTCATCTAGATAACTAGGGTGTTATGGTAACCCTGTTCTACTATATATAGTAATCTAGATAACTGGGTTGTTATGGTAACCCTGTTCTACTATATATAGTCATCTAGATAACTAGGGTGTTATGGTAACCCTGTTCTACTATATATAGTCATCTAGATAACTAGGTTGTTATGGTAACCCTGTTCTACTATATATAGTCATCTAGATAACTAGGTTGTTATGGTAATCCTGTTCTACTATATATAGTCATCTAGATAACTAGGTTGTTATGGTAACCCTGTTCTACTATATATAGTCATCTAGATAACTAGGTTGTTATGGTAACCCTGTTCTACTGTGTATTGTAACCCTGTTCTACTATATATAGTCATCTAGTTAACTAGGTTGTTATGGTCACCCTGTTCTACTATATATATAGTCATCTAGATAACTAGGTTGTTATGGTAACCCTGTTATACTATATATAGTCATCTAGATAACTAGGGTGTTATGGTAACCCTGTTCTACTAGATAAAGTCATCTAGATAACTAGGTTGTTATGGTAACCCTGTTCTACTATATATAGTCATCTAGATAACTAGGGTTTTAACGTTATGGTAACCCTGTTCTACTATATATAGTCATCTAGATAACTAGGGTTTTAACATTATGGTAACCCTGTTCTACTATATATATAGTCATCTAGATAACTAGGGTTTTAACATTATGGTAACCCTGTTCTACTATATATATAGTCATCTAGATAACTGGGTTGTTATGGTAACCCTGTTCTACTATATATATAGTCATCTAGATAACTAGGGTTTTAACGTTATGGTAACCCTGTTCTACTATATATATAGTCATCTAGATAACTAGGGTTTTAACGTTATGGTAACCCTGTTCTACTATATATATAGTCATCTAGATAACTAGGGTTTTAACGTTATGGTAACCCTGTTCTACTATATATAGTCATCTAGATAACTAGGGTTTTAACGTTATGGTAACCCTGTTCTACTATATATAGTCATCTAGATAACTAGGGTGTTATGGTAACCCTGTTCTACTATATATAGTCATCTAGATAACTAGGTTGTTATGGTAATCCTGTTCTACTATATATAGTCATCTAGATAACTAGGGTTTTAACATTATGGTAACCCTGTTCTACTATATATAGTCATCTAGATAACTAGGTTGTTATGGTAACCCTGTTCTACTGTGTATTGTAACCCTGTTCTACTATATATAGTCATCTAGATAACTAGGTTGTTATGGTAACCCTGTTCTACTATATATAGTCATCTAGATAACTAGGTTGTTATGGTAACCCTGTTCTACTGTGTATTGTAACCCTGTTCTACTATATATAGTCATCTAGATAACTAGGTTGTTATGGTAATCCTGTTCTACTATATATAGTCATCTAGATAACTAGGTTGTTATGGTAATCCTGTTCTACTATATATAGTCATCTAGATAACTAGGTTGTTATGGTAACCCTGTTCTACTATATATAGTCATCTAGATAACTAGGTTGTTATGGTAATCCTGTTCTACTATATTTAGTCATCTAGATAACTAGGTTGTTATGGTAACCCTGTTCTACTATATTTAGTCATCTAGATAACTAGGTTGTTATGGTAATCCTGTTCTACTATATATAGTAATCTAGATAACTGGGTTGTTATGGTCACCCTGTTCTACTATATATAGTCATCTAGATAACTAGGTTGTTATGGTAACCCTGTTCTACTATATATAGTCATCTAGATAACTAGGTTGTTATGGTAACCCTGTTCTACTATATATAGTCATCTAGATAACTAGGTTGTTATGGTAATCCTGTTCTACTATATATAGTCATCTAGATAACTAGGGTTTTAACATTATGGTAACCCTGTTCTACTATATATAGTCATCTAGATAACTAGGTTGTTATGGTAACCCTGTTCTACTATATATAGTAATCTAGATAACTGGGTTGTTATGGTCACCCTGTTCTACTATATATAGTCATCTAGATAACTAGGTTGTTATGGTAATCCTGTTCTACTATATATAGTCATCTAGATAACTAGGGTTTTAACGTTATGGTAACCCTGTTCTACTATATATATAGTCATCTAGATAACTAGGGTGTTATGGTAACCCTGTTCTACTATATATAGTCATCTAGATAACTAGGTTGTTATGGTCACCCTGTTCTACTATATATAGTCATCTAGATAACTAGGTTGTTATGGTAATCCTGTTCTACTATATATAGTCATCTAGATAACTAGGTTGTTATGGTAACCCTGTTCTACTATATATAGTCATCTAGATAACTGGGTTGTTATGGTAACCCTGTTCTACTATATATAGTCATCTAGATAACTGGGTTGTTATGGTAACCCTGTTCTACTATATATAGTCATCTAGATAACTAGGGTTTTAACGTTATGGTAACCCTGTTCTACTATATATAGTCATCTAGATAACTAGGTTGTTATGGTAATCCTGTTCTACTATATATAGTCATCTAGATAACTAGGTTGTTATGGTAACCCTGTTCTACTGTGTATTGTAACCCTGTTCTACTATATATAGTCATCTAGATAACTAGGTTGTTATGGTAACCCTGTTCTACTGTGTATTGTAACCCTGTTCTACTATATATAGTCATCTAGATAACTAGGTTGTTATGGTAACCCTGTTCTACTATATATAGTCATCTAGATAACTAGGTTGTTATGGTAATCCTGTTCTACTATATATAGTAATCTAGATAACTGGGTTGTTATTGTCACCCTGTTCTACTATATATAGTCATCTAGATAACTAGGTTGTTATGGTAACCATGTTCTACTATATATAGTCATCTAGATAACTAGGTTGTTATGGTAACCCTGTTATACTATATATAGTCATCTAGACTAGGTTGTTATGGTAACCCTGTTCTACTATATATAGTCATCTAGATAACTAGGGTTTTAACATTATGGTAACCCTGTTCTACTATATATAGTCATCTAGATAACTAGGTTGTTATGGTAATCCTGTTCTACTATATATAGTAATCTAGATAACTGGGTTGTTATTGTCACCCTGTTCTACTATATATAGTCATCTAGATAACTAGGTTGTTATGGTAACCATGTTCTACTATATATAGTCATCTAGATAACTAGGTTGTTATGGTAATCCTGTTCTACTATATATAGTCATCTAGATAACTAGGTTGTTATGGTAACCCTGTTCTACTATATATAGTCATCTAGATAACTAGGTTGTTATGGTAACCCTGTTCTACTATATTTAGTCATCTAGATAACTAGGTTGTTATGGTAATCCTGTTCTACTATATATAGTAATCTAGATAACTGGGTTGTTATGGTCACCCTGTTCTACTATATATAGTCATCTAGATAACTAGGTTGTTATGGTAACCCTGTTCTACTATATATAGTCATCTAGATAACTAGGTTGTTATGGTAATCCTGTTCTACTATATATAGTCATCTAGATAACTAGGGTTTTAACATTATGGTAACCCTGTTCTACTATATATAGTCATCTAGATAACTAGGTTGTTATGGTAACCCTGTTCTACTATATATAGTAATCTAGATAACTGGGTTGTTATGGTCACCCTGTTCTACTATATATAGTCATCTAGATAACTAGGTTGTTATGGTAATCCTGTTCTACTATATATAGTCATCTAGATAACTAGGGTTTTAACGTTATGGTAACCCTGTTCTACTATATATATAGTCATCTAGATAACTAGGGTGTTATGGTAACCCTGTTCTACTATATATAGTCATCTAGATAACTAGGTTGTTATGGTCACCCTGTTCTACTATATATAGTCATCTAGATAACTAGGTTGTTATGGTAATCCTGTTCTACTATATATAGTCATCTAGATAACTAGGTTGTTATGGTAACCCTGTTCTACTATATATAGTCATCTAGATAACTGGGTTGTTATGGTAACCCTGTTCTACTATATATAGTCATCTAGATAACTGGGTTGTTATGGTAACCCTGTTCTACTATATATAGTCATCTAGATAACTAGGGTTTTAACGTTATGGTAACCCTGTTCTACTATATATAGTCATCTAGATAACTAGGTTGTTATGGTAATCCTGTTCTACTATATATAGTCATCTAGATAACTAGGTTGTTGTGGTAACCCTGTTCTACTGTGTATTGTAACCCTGTTCTACTATATATAGTCATCTAGATAACTAGGTTGTTATGGTAACCCTGTTCTACTGTGTATTGTAACCCTGTTCTACTATATATAGTCATCTAGATAACTAGGTTGTTATGGTAACCCTGTTCTACTATATATAGTCATCTAGATAACTAGGTTGTTATGGTAATCCTGTTCTACTATATATAGTAATCTAGATAACTGGGTTGTTATTGTCACCCTGTTCTACTATATATAGTCATCTAGATAACTAGGTTGTTATGGTAACCATGTTCTACTATATATAGTCATCTAGATAACTAGGTTGTTATGGTAACCCTGTTATACTATATATAGTCATCTAGACTAGGTTGTTATGGTAACCCTGTTCTACTATATATAGTCATCTAGATAACTAGGGTTTTAACATTATGGTAACCCTGTTCTACTATATATAGTCATCTAGATAACTAGGTTGTTATGGTAATCCTGTTCTACTATATATAGTCATCTAGATAACTGGGTTGTTATGGTCACCCTGTTCTACTATATATATAGTCATCTAGATAACTAGGGTTTTAACATTATGGTAACCCTGTTCTACTATATATATAGTCATCTAGATAACTAGGGTTTTAACGTTATGGTAACCCTGTTCTACTATATATAGTCATCTAGATAACTAGGGTTTTAACATTATGGTAACCCTGTTCTACTATATATAGTCATCTAGATAACTAGGGTTTTAACGTTATGGTAACCCTGTTCTACTATATATAGTCATCTAGATAACTAGGTTGTTATGGTAACCCTGTTCTACTGTGTATTGTAATCCTGTTCTACTATATATAGTCATCTAGATAACTAGGTTGTTATGGTAACCCTGTTCTACTATATATAGTCATCTAGATAACTAGGTTGTTATGGTCACCCTGTTCTACTATATATAGTCATCTGGATAACTAGGTTGTTATGGTAACACTGTTCTACTATATATAGTCATCTAGATAACTAGGTTGTTATGGTAATCCTGTTCTACTATATATAGTAATCTAGATAACTGGGTTGTTATTGTCACCCTGTTCTACTATATATAGTCATCTAGATAACTAGGTTGTTATGGTAACCATGTTCTACTATATATAGTCATCTAGATAACTAGGTTGTTATGGTAACCCTGTTATACTATATATAGTCATCTAGACTAGGTTGTTATGGTAACCCTGTTCTACTATATATAGTCATCTAGATAACTAGGGTTTTAACATTATGGTAACCCTGTTCTACTATATATAGTCATCTAGATAACTAGGTTGTTATGGTAATCCTGTTCTACTATATATAGTAATCTAGATAACTGGGTTGTTATTGTCACCCTGTTCTACTATATATAGTCATCTAGATAACTAGGTTGTTATGGTAACCATGTTCTACTATATATAGTCATCTAGATAACTAGGTTGTTATGGTAATCCTGTTCTACTATATATAGTCATCTAGATAACTAGGTTGTTATGGTAACCCTGTTCTACTATATATAGTCATCTAGATAACTAGGTTGTTATGGTAACCCTGTTCTACTATATTTAGTCATCTAGATAACTAGGTTGTTATGGTAATCCTGTTCTACTATATATAGTAATCTAGATAACTGGGTTGTTATGGTCACCCTGTTCTACTATATATAGTCATCTAGATAACTAGGTTGTTATGGTAACCCTGTTCTACTATATATAGTCATCTAGATAACTAGGTTGTTATGGTAATCCTGTTCTACTATATATAGTCATCTAGATAACTAGGGTTTTAACATTATGGTAACCCTGTTCTACTATATATAGTCATCTAGATAACTAGGTTGTTATGGTAACCCTGTTCTACTATATATAGTAATCTAGATAACTGGGTTGTTATGGTCACCCTGTTCTACTATATATAGTCATCTAGATAACTAGGTTGTTATGGTAATCCTGTTCTACTATATATAGTCATCTAGATAACTAGGGTTTTAACGTTATGGTAACCCTGTTCTACTATATATATAGTCATCTAGATAACTAGGGTGTTATGGTAACCCTGTTCTACTATATATAGTCATCTAGATAACTAGGTTGTTATGGTCACCCTGTTCTACTATATATAGTCATCTAGATAACTAGGTTGTTATGGTAATCCTGTTCTACTATATATAGTCATCTAGATAACTAGGTTGTTATGGTAACCCTGTTCTACTATATATAGTCATCTAGATAACTGGGTTGTTATGGTAACCCTGTTCTACTATATATAGTCATCTAGATAACTGGGTTGTTATGGTAACCCTGTTCTACTATATATAGTCATCTAGATAACTAGGGTTTTAACGTTATGGTAACCCTGTTCTACTATATATAGTCATCTAGATAACTAGGTTGTTATGGTAATCCTGTTCTACTATATATAGTCATCTAGATAACTAGGTTGTTGTGGTAACCCTGTTCTACTGTGTATTGTAACCCTGTTCTACTATATATAGTCATCTAGATAACTAGGTTGTTATGGTAACCCTGTTCTACTGTGTATTGTAACCCTGTTCTACTATATATAGTCATCTAGATAACTAGGTTGTTATGGTAACCCTGTTCTACTATATATAGTCATCTAGATAACTAGGTTGTTATGGTAATCCTGTTCTACTATATATAGTAATCTAGATAACTGGGTTGTTATTGTCACCCTGTTCTACTATATATAGTCATCTAGATAACTAGGTTGTTATGGTAACCATGTTCTACTATATATAGTCATCTAGATAACTAGGTTGTTATGGTAACCCTGTTATACTATATATAGTCATCTAGACTAGGTTGTTATGGTAACCCTGTTCTACTATATATAGTCATCTAGATAACTAGGGTTTTAACATTATGGTAACCCTGTTCTACTATATATAGTCATCTAGATAACTAGGTTGTTATGGTAATCCTGTTCTACTATATATAGTCATCTAGATAACTGGGTTGTTATGGTCACCCTGTTCTACTATATATATAGTCATCTAGATAACTAGGGTTTTAACATTATGGTAACCCTGTTCTACTATATATATAGTCATCTAGATAACTAGGGTTTTAACGTTATGGTAACCCTGTTCTACTATATATAGTCATCTAGATAACTAGGGTTTTAACATTATGGTAACCCTGTTCTACTATATATAGTCATCTAGATAACTAGGGTTTTAACGTTATGGTAACCCTGTTCTACTATATATAGTCATCTAGATAACTAGGTTGTTATGGTAACCCTGTTCTACTGTGTATTGTAATCCTGTTCTACTATATATAGTCATCTAGATAACTAGGTTGTTATGGTAACCCTGTTCTACTATATATAGTCATCTAGATAACTAGGTTGTTATGGTCACCCTGTTCTACTATATATAGTCATCTGGATAACTAGGTTGTTATGGTAACACTGTTCTACTATATATAGTCATCTAGATAACTAGGTTGTTATGGTAACACTGTTCTACTATATATAGTCATCTAGATAACTAGGTTGTTATGGTAACCCTGTTATACTATATATAGTCATCTAGATAACTAGGGTTTTAACGTTATGGTAACCCTGTTCTACTATATATAGTCATCTAGATAACTAGGGTTTTAACGTTATGGTAACACTGTTCTACTATATATAGTCATCTAGATAACTAGGTTGTTATGGTAATCCTGTTCTACTATATATAGTCATCTAGATAACTAGGTTGTTATGGTGACACTGTTCTACTATATATAGTCATCTAGATAACTAGGTTGTTATGGTAACCCTGTTATACTATATATAGTCATCTAGATAACTAGGGTTTTAACGTTATGGTAACCCTGTTCTACTATATATAGTCATCTAGATAACTAGGGTTTTAACATTATGGTAACCCTGTTCTACTAGATAAAGTCATCTAGATAACTAGGTTGTTATGGTAACCCTGTTCTACTATATATAGTCATCTAGATAACTAGGTTGTTATGGTAACCCTGTTCTACTATATATAGTCATCTAGATAACTAGGGTTTTAACGTTATGGTAACCCTGTTCTACTATATATATAGTCATCTAGATAACTAGGGTTTTAACGTTATGGTAACCCTGTTCTACTATATATAGTCATCTAGATAACTAGGTTGTTATGGTAATCCTGATCTACTATATATAGTCATCTAGATAACTAGGTTGTTATGGTAACCCTGTTCTACTATATATAGTCATCTAGATAACTAGGTTGTTATGGTCACCCTGTTCTACTATATATAGTCATCTAGATAACTAGGGTGTTATGGTAACCCTGTTCTACTAGATAAAGTCATCTAGATAACTAGGTTGTTATGGTAACCCTGTTCTACTATATATAGTCATCTAGATAACTAGGGTTTTAACGTTATGGTAACCCTGTTCTACTATATATATAGTCATCTAGATAACTAGGGTTTTAACGTTATGGTAACCCTGTTCTACTATATATAGTCATCTAGATAACTAGGTTGTTATGGTAATCCTGTTCTACTATATATAGTCATCTAGATAACTAGGTTGTTATGGTAACCCTGTTATACTATATATAGTCATCTAGATAACTAGGTTGTTATGGTAACCCTGTTCTACTATATATATAGTCATCTAGATAACTAGGGTTTTAACGTTATGGTAACCCTGTTCTACTATATATATAGTCATCTAGATAACTAGGGTTTTAACGTTATGGTAACCCTGTTCTACTATATATATAGTCATCTAGATAACTAGGGTTTTAACGTTATGGTAACCCTGTTCTACTATATATAGTCATCTAGATAACTAGGGTGTTATGGTAACCCTGTTCTACTATATATAGTCATCTAGATAACTAGGTTGTTATGGTAACCCTGTTCTACTATATATAGTCATCTAGATAACTAGGGTTTTAACGTTATGGTAACCCTGTTCTACTATATATATAGTCATCTAGATAACTAGGGTTTTAACGTTATGGTAACCCTGTTCTACTATATATATAGTCATCTAGATAACTAGGGTTTTAACGTTATGGTAACCCTGTTCTACTATATATATAGTCATCTAGATAACTAGGGTTTTAACGTTATGGTAACCCTGTTCTACTATATATAGTCATCTAGATAACTAGGTTGTTATGGTAACCCTGTTCTACTCTATATAGTCATCTAGATAACTAGGGTGTTATGGTAACCCTGTTCTACTATATATAGTCATCTAGATAACTAGGGTTTTAACGTTATGGTAACCCTGTTCTACTATATATATAGTCATCTAGATAACTAGGGTGTTATGGTAACCCTGTTCTACTATATATAGTCATCTAGATAACTAGGTTGTTATGGTAACCCTGTTCTACTATATATAGTCATCTAGATAACTAGGGTTTTAACGTTATGGTAACCCTGTTCTACTATATATAGTCATCTAGATAACTAGGGTTTTAACGTTATGGTAACCCTGTTCTACTATATATAGTCATCTAGGTAACTAGGGTTTTAACATTATGGTAACCCTGTTCTACTAGATAAAGTCATCTAGATAACTAGGTTGTTATGGTAACCCTGTTCTACTATATATAGTCATCTAGATAACTAGGTTGTTATGGTAACCCTGTTATACTATATATAGTCATCTAGATAACTAGGGTTTTAACGTTATGGTAACCCTGTTCTACTATATATAGTCATCTAGATAACTAGGTTGTTATGGTAACCCTGTTCTACTATATATAGTCATCTAGATAACTAGGGTTTTAACGTTATGGTAACCCTGTTCTACTATATATAGTCATCTAGATAACTAGGTTGTTATGGTAACCCTGTTCTACTATATATAGTCATCTAGATAACTAGGGTTTTAACGTTATGGTAACCCTGTTCTACTATATATATAGTCATCTAGATAACTAGGGTTTTAACGTTATGGTAACCCTGTTCTACTATATATAGTCATCTAGATAACTAGGTTGTTATGGTAATCCTGTTCTACTATATATAGTCATCTAGATAACTAGGGTGTTATGGTAACCCTGTTCTACTAGATAAAGTCATCTAGATAACAAGGTTGTTATGGTAACCCTGTTCTACTATATATAGTCATCTAGATAACTAGGGTTTTAACGTTATGGTAACCCTGTTCTACTATATATATAGTCATCTAGATAACTAGGGTTTTAACGTTATGGTAACCCTGTTCTACTATATATAGTCATCTAGATAACTAGGTTGTTATGGTAATCCTGTTCTACTATATATAGTCATCTAGATAACTAGGTTGTTATGGTAACCCTGTTATACTATATATAGTCATCTAGATAACTAGGTTGTTATGGTAACCCTGTTCTACTATATATATAGTCATCTAGATAACTAGGGTTTTAACGTTATGGTAACCCTGTTCTACTATATATATAGTCATCTAGATAACTAGGGTTTTAACGTTATGGTAACCCTGTTCTACTATATATATAGTCATCTAGATAACTAGGGTTTTAACGTTATGGTAACCCTGTTCTACTATATATAGTCATCTAGATAACTAGGGTGTTATGGTAACCCTGTTCTACTATATATAGTCATCTAGATAACTAGGTTGTTATGGTAACCCTGTTCTACTATATATAGTCATCTAGATAACTAGGGTTTTAACGTTATGGTAACCCTGTTCTACTATATATATAGTCATCTAGATAACTAGGGTTTTAACGTTATGGTAACCCTGTTCTACTATATATATAGTCATCTAGATAACTAGGGTTTTAACGTTATGGTAACCCTGTTCTACTATATATATAGTCATCTAGATAACTAGGGTTTTAACGTTATGGTAACCCTGTTCTACTATATATAGTCATCTAGATAACTAGGTTGTTATGGTAACCCTGTTCTACTCTATATAGTCATCTAGATAACTAGGGTGTTATGGTAACCCTGTTCTACTATATATAGTCATCTAGATAACTAGGGTTTTAACGTTATGGTAACCCTGTTCTACTATATATATAGTCATCTAGATAACTAGGGTGTTATGGTAACCCTGTTCTACTATATATAGTCATCTAGATAACTAGGTTGTTATGGTAACCCTGTTCTACTATATATAGTCATCTAGATAACTAGGGTTTTAACGTTATGGTAACCCTGTTCTACTATATATAGTCATCTAGATAACTAGGGTTTTAACGTTATGGTAACCCTGTTCTACTATATATAGTCATCTAGGTAACTAGGGTTTTAACATTATGGTAACCCTGTTCTACTAGATAAAGTCATCTAGATAACTAGGTTGTTATGGTAACCCTGTTCTACTATATATAGTCATCTAGATAACTAGGTTGTTATGGTAACCCTGTTATACTATATATAGTCATCTAGATAACTAGGGTTTTAACGTTATGGTAACCCTGTTCTACTATATATAGTCATCTAGATAACTAGGTTGTTATGGTAACCCTGTTCTACTATATATAGTCATCTAGATAACTAGGGTTTTAACGTTATGGTAACCCTGTTCTACTATATATAGTCATCTAGATAACTAGGTTGTTATGGTAACCCTGTTCTACTATATATAGTCATCTAGATAACTAGGGTTTTAACGTTATGGTAACCCTGTTCTACTATATATATAGTCATCTAGATAACTAGGGTTTTAACGTTATGGTAACCCTGTTCTACTATATATAGTCATCTAGATAACTAGGTTGTTATGGTAATCCTGTTCTACTATATATAGTCATCTAGATAACTAGGTTGTTATGGTAACCCTGTTCTACTATATATAGTCATCTAGATAACTAGGGTTTTAACGTTATGGTAACCCTGTTCTACTATATATAGTCATCTAGATAACTAGGTTGTTATGGTAATCCTGTTCTACTATATATAGTCATCTAGATAACTAGGTTGTTATGGTAACCCTGTTCTACTATATATAGTCATCTAGATAACTAGGTTGTTATGGTAACCCTGTTCTACTATATATAGTCATCTAGATAACTAGGTTGTTATGGTCACCCTGTTCTACTATATATAGTCATCTAGATAACTAGGGTGTTATGGTAACCCTGTTCTACTAGATAAAGTCATCTAGATAACTAGGTTGTTATGGTAACCCTGTTCTACTATATATAGTCATCTAGATAACTAGGGTTTTAACGTTATGGTAACCCTGTTCTACTATATATATAGTCATCTAGATAACTAGGGTTTTAACGTTATGGTAACCCTGTTCTACTATATATAGTCATCTAGATAACTAGGTTGTTATGGTAACCCTGTTCTACTATATATAGTCATCTAGATAACTAGGTTGTTATGGTAACCCTGTTCTACTATATATAGTCATCTAGATAACTAGGGTTTTAACGTTATGGTAACCCTGTTCTACTATATATAGTCATCTAGATAACTAGGGTTTTAACGTTATGGTAACCCTGTTCTACTATATATAGTCATCTAGATAACTAGGGTTTTAACGTTATGGTAACCCTGTTCTACTATATATAGTCATCTAGATAACTAGGGTGTTATGGTAACCCTGTTCTACTATATATATAGTCATCTAGATAACTAGGGTTTTAACGTTATGGTAACCCTGTTCTACTATATATAGTCATCTAGATAACTAGGGTTTTAACGTTATGGTAATCCTGTTCTACTATATATAGTCATCTAGATAACTAGGTTGTTATGGTAACCCTGTTCTACTATATATATAGTCATCTAGATAACTAGGGTTTTAACGTTATGGTAACCCTGTTCTACTATATATAGTCATCTAGATAACTAGGGTTTTAACGTTATGGTAACCCTGTTCTACTATATATATAGTCATCTAGATAACTAGGTTGTTATGGTAACCCTGTTCTACTATATATATAGTCATCTAGATAACTAGGGTGTTATGGTAACCCTGTTCTACTATATATATAGTCATCTAGATAACTAGGGTTTTAACGTTATGGTAACCCTGTTCTACTATATATAGTCATCTAGATAACTGGGTTGTTATGGTAACCCTGTTCTACTATATATAGTAATCTAGATTACTAGGGTTTTAACGTTATGGTAACACTGTTCTACTATATATAGTCATCTAGATAACTAGGTTGTTATGGTAACCCTGTTCTACTATATATAGTCATCTAGATAACTAGGTTGTTATGGTAACCCTGTTCTACTATATATAGTCATCTAGATAACTAGGTTGTTATGGTAACCCTGTTCTACTATATATAGTCATCTAGATAACTAGGTTGTTATGGTAATCCTGTTCTACTATATATAGTCATCTAGATAACTAGGTTGTTATGGTAACACTGTTCTACTATATATAGTCATATAGATAACTAGGTTGTTATGGTAACCCTGTTCTACTATATATAGTCATCTAGATAACTAGGTTGTTATGGTAATCCTGTTCTACTATATATAGTCATCTAGATAACTAGGTTGTTATGGTAACCCTGTTCTACTATATATAGTCATCTAGATAACTAGGTTGTTATGGTAACCCTGTTCTACTATATATAGTCATCTAGATAACTAGGTTGTTATGGTAATCCTGTTCTACTATATATAGTCATCTAGATAACTAGGTTGTTATGGTAACCCTGTTCTACTGTGTATTGTAACCCTGTTCTACTATATATAGTCATCTAGATAACTAGGGTTTTAACGTTATGGTAATCCTGTTCTACTATATATATAGTCATCTAGATAACTAGGGTTTTAACATTATGGTAATCCTGTTCTACTATATATAGTCATCTAGATAACTAGGGTTTTAACGTTATGGTAACCCTGTTCTACTATATATAGTCATCTAGATAACTAGGGTTTTAACGTTATGGTAACCCTGTTCTACTATATATAGTCATCTAGATAACTAGGTTGTTATGGTAACCCTGTTCTACTATATATAGTCATCTAGATAACTAGGGTTTTAACGTTATGGTAACCCTGTTCTACTATATATAGTCATCTAGATAACTAGGTTGTTATGGTAACCCTGTTCTACTATATATAGTCATCTAGATAACTAGGGTTTTAACGTTATGGTAACCCTGTTCTACTATATATAGTCATCTAGATAACTAGGGTTTTAACGTTATGGTCACCCTGTTCTACTATATATAGTCATCTAGATAACTAGGGTGTTATGGTAACCCTGTTCTACTATATATAGTCATCTAGATAACTAGGTTGTTATGGTAACCCTGTTCTACTATATATAGTCATCTAGATAACTAGGTTGTTATGGTAACCCTGTTCTACTATATATAGTCATCTAGATAACTAGGTTGTTATTTTTGGTCAATAATCCATCAGTAACACGAGTAAGTGTTTGTGTATGTTTGAGATGAAGGAAGTGAGGAATAGAGAGATATCAGAGAGAGAGAGAGAATAGAGAGAGATAGCAGTATGTAGAGAAAGACGGACTTCCCGTCAGATCATATCATAGATGAAACACAGTGAAGGTGATCCACCTCTCCATTCCCGGTCTGTATAGCTCCTGGGAGAAAGTGTGAGAAACATAGATGGAGAACAGAGAGATAGATAGAGAGGGAGAGAAGGGGGGGGGGCAAGGTAAAGATGAGGAGAGATGAAAAGATTATATAAGATCCTTAAGTGCTTCAGACACTCGCACACATCCAATGCTGTGGTGACAGCTGAGGCCGACTGCAGAATACCTAATGCAGACATTACAAAGAGAGAGAGAGGGGGAGGGAAGGGAGACGGGGAAGAGAGAGAGGGGGAGGGAAGGGAGACGGGGAAGAGAGAGAGGGGGAGGGAAGGGAGACGAGGAAGAGAGAGGGGGGGAGGGAAGGGAGACGGGGAAGAGAGAGAGGCATAAAACTGCGGTGGGCAGCAGGAACAGGAGAAGAAAGGAGAGGGAGAGAGAAGTAAGTGGAAAAAGAGATACAGCGTCATTAAAATCACTCTCTCTCTCACTCTCTCACTCGCTCATTCTCATATTTCAATTGGACCATGAAATAGAAAAAGATTCTAATCTTAGATAGATGACTCAAATGCTTTATATTCATACATAAATATTCGTACATACACACTTCAGCATGTGCACATACACACAGCTAAAAGGGCACTGCAACTCATCACACTCAGTAGAGATGACTCGCCCATAAAATATTAACCTCTACAGCCACTCTCCCTGAGAGAGAGAGAGAGAGAGAGAGAAAGAGAGAGAGAGAGAGAGAGAAAAGGGTAGGAGAGAGAGGGTGGGGAGAGAGAGAGAGAGAGAGAGAGAGAGAGAGAGAAAATCGAGAGAGATGGTTTATAAAAAGGAAGACATACACTACCGTTCAACAGTTTGGGGTCACTTAGAAATGTCCTTGTTTTTGAAAGAAAAGCACTTTTTTTGTCAATTAAAATAACATAAAATAGATCAGAAATACAGTGTAGACATTGTTAATGTTGAAAATGACTGTTGTAGTTGGAAACGACTGATTTTTAATGGAATATCTACATAGGCGTACAGAGACCCATTATCAGCAACCATCACTCCTGTGTTCCAATGGCACGTTGTGTTAACTAATCCAAGTTTAGCATTTTAAAAGGCTAATTTACCATTAGAAAACCCTTTTGAAATTATGTTAGCACAGCTGAAAATCGTTGTCCTGATTAAAGAAGCAATAAAACTGGCCTTCTTTAGACTAGTATCTGGGGCATCAGCATTTGTGGGTTCGATTACAGGTTCAAAATGGCTAGAACAAAGATCTTTCTTCTGAAACTCGTTAGTCTTATTCTTGTTCTGAGAAATTAAGGCTATTCCATGCGAGAAATTGCCATGAAACTGAAGATCTCGTACAACGCTGTATACTACTACTTTCACAGAACAGCGCAAACTGGCTCTAACCAGAATAGAAAGAGGAGTGGGAGGCCCCGGTGCACAACTGAGCAAGAGGACAAGTACATTAGAGTGTCTAGTTTGAGAAACAGACGCCTCACAAGTCCTCAACTGGCAGCTTCATGAAATAGTACCCGCAAAACACTAGTCTCAAAGTCAACAGGGAATAGGCGACTCCAGGATGCTGGCCTTCTCTCATCTTTCTCACTCTCTGCCTAGAAGGCCAGCATCCCGGAGTCGCATCTTCACTGTTGATGTAGAGACTGTTGTTTTGCGGTTACTATTTAATGAAGCTGCCAGTTCAGGACTTGTGAGGCGTCTGTTTGTCAAACTAGAGTGGAGGGGAGACTACTAATCATCTAAACAGGGAGGGAGTGAGGCTAGATACAAATTACACTCAGAGTCAATGAGAAGCAGAGAGATAGAAAGATGAGAGACTGAGGGAGGGTAACTCAGGTTTTAACTCCTCCTGAGCCCGACAGAGTGACTGAGACAGAGAGAGAGAGAGTGAGAGAGAGAGAGGGAGAGGGAGAGAGAGAGAGAGAGAGAGAGAGAGAGAGAGATGATGCAGAAAAGCAGATGAGACAGGAAGTAGATTGTTGTGTTATTCAGTGCTTTACACTCACCTAACCTAGTATGAACAGAAGTAATAAACAGCTGGGTAAAGTAAAGTTGAATTATTTGTTAGTTGTGCTGTGATCCCGCTGCTACCTCATGGAGTCAGGAGAGCTGACTGAAGGGTCATGGAGTCAGGAGAGCTGACTGGAGAGCAATGGAGTCAGGAGAGCTGACTGAAGAGTAATGGAGTCAGGAGAGCTGACTGAAGGGTCATGGAGTCAGGAGAGCTGACTGAAGAGTAATGGAGTCAGGAGAGCTGACTGAAGAGTAATGGAGTCAGGAGAGCTGACTGAAGAGTAATGGAGTCAGGAGAGCTGACTGAAGAGTAATAGAGTCGGGAGAGCTGACTGAAGTGTCATGGCGTCAGGAGAGCTGACTGAAGGGTCATGGCGTCAGGAGAGCTCACTGAAGGGTCATGGCGTCAGGAGAGCTGACTGAAGGATCAGTGGGCCTCAGGTAGCATGAGGAATGTTGAACATAGAATCCCAAAACACCAGGGAAGAAAATGTACATGGATCAAACATGTATTTCAATGAACTTCACAGTGTTTGTGTGCATTTGTGTGCGTGCCCAATAGATGTCCAGTCTTTTAGACCATAGATATCCAGTCTTCTAGACCATAGACGTCCAGTCTTCTAGATCATAGATGTCCAGTCTTTTAGACAATAGATGTCCAGTCTTCTAGATCATCGATGTCCAGTCTTCTAGACCATAGATGTCCAGTCTTTTAGACCATAGATATCCAGTCTTCTAGATCATAGATGTCCAGTCTTCTAGATCATAGACGTCCAGTCTTCTAGATCATAGATGTCCAGTCTTCTAGATCATAGATGTCCAGTCTTCTAGACCATAGATGTCCAGTCTTCTAGACCATAGAGGTCCAGTCTTCTAGACCATAGAGGTCCAGTCTTCTAGATCATAGATGTCGTCTTCTAGATCAGAGATGTCCAGTCTTCTAGATCATAGATGTCCAGTCTTCTAGACCACAGATGTCCAGTCTTCTAGACCACAGATGTCCAGTCTTCTAGATCATAGATGTCCAGTTTTCTAGATCATAGATGTCCAGTCTTTTAGACAATAGAGGTCCAGTCTTCTAGATCATAGATGTCCAGTCTTCTAGATCATAGATGTCCAGTCTTTTAGACAATAGAGGTCCAGTCTTCTAGAATATCTATATTGTTTGGAGAGGATTAAAAACATTTTTGTATGCCTGAGCAATGACTCCAAACACATACTGATACTTATGAACAAACACACAATCGTTCAGCAATTGAATACCCCGGGAACATGTTAAGGCATACAATGGTAACATGGCATGCAATATTCTGCTTTTGTTCTGTGCAATATTATATTTCTCAGCTGTCTGTGTCTGAGCCAAGAGGAAATGTAAATTGTATATACCAGTAGGTTCTGGGAAAAGGGTGGGAGAAACGATCTGGTAGGGAGATTTGAACAAGGTGACAATGTCTGTGTGAGCCAGGAGAACATTTTCTGGTAGCTTCTGGGAAAATGGTTGGAATGTCCCAGGAACAAACAGAGATTGATTTGCACAATTCTTATTGTTTTTTAAATGGTGTCTTTCACTCCTTTGTGACTGTATAATATATAATATATCCTGAAAACAGCCATGAGTTGTAATTACTGCTTCAGCTCACATGAGTTGAACTGTTGATTACTGCTTCAGCTTATATTTTGGTAATTATACTGTATGTCTAATAAGACTATTGTCTTACTTTCAGACCTGGATTCATATATATGTATATTTAATATTTATGTATATGTATATTTAATATTTATGTATATGTATATTTAATACTTATGTATATGTATATTTAATACTTATGTATATGTATATTTAATACTTATGTATATGTATATTTAATATTTATGTATATGTATATTTAATACTTATGCATATGTATATTTAATATTTATGTATATGTATATTTAATACTTATGTATATGTATATTTAATACTTATGTATATGTATATTTAATATTTATGTATATGTATATTTAATATTTATTTATATGTATATTTAATATTTATGTATATGTATATTTAATATTTATGTATATGTATATTTAATACTTATGTATATGTATATTTAATATTTATGTATATGTATATATAATACTTATGTATATTTAATACTTATGTATATGTATATTTAATATTTATGTATATGTATATTTAATATTTATGTATATGTATATTTAATATTTATGTATATGTATATTTAATACTTATAATTTGTGTATTTGAGTTTTTCTTATAATGTGGTGCCAAATCAAATTCCTCTATTAGAAGTATTTGAAAGTATAAATAGCCTACTATACTCATTTTCAAATACATTAATCTCAAATCACCCAAACAGACCTGTGTTCAAATACATTATCTCAAATAACCCAATCAGACCTGTGTTCAAATACATTATCTCAAATAACCCAACAGACCTAGGTCAACAGACCTCAAACACATTATCTCAAATAACCCAATCAGACCTGTGTTCAAATACATTATCTCAAATAATCCCATGTATTTGATCCCAGGTCTGTTTGTGTGCAATTGCATCGTCTGTGGATCTAGTTCAGTAAATGTTCATATTTCGATATTTGTTTCCTGACCTTGAAAGCAGTCAATGGACAAGGAGCGACTGCAATCCACACTTTGATTTTTGTTAAACTAGCCAATGCAAACATTTAGCAACATTAGCATTTGGGGATCAAGTCAATCTCAAAGACTCTTCCTAGAACTGGCCACCCAGCCAAAGTGAGCAATCGATTTCAACAAAGTACTGAGTAAAGGTTCTGAATACTTATGGAAATATGATTTATTTTAAATACATTTTTTTTAAATTCTAAAAACCTGTTTTTGTTTTGCGATTATAGGGTATTGTGTGTAGATTGATGAAGACATTTTTTTATTAGTACATTTTAGAATAAGGCTGTAACTTAACAAAATGTGGATAAAAGTCAAGAGATCAGAATACTTTCACTGGAACTGAATATTTTCATGTTCAAACTATGGTATTAATGAGACAATTGTCAACATCAAGGGATGCATGGATGAAAATCTTTGTCAGTCAAGCCCCTAAATGTCTTTGAATATCGGTTTCCAACAATGAATTTCTTCATGCTGCAACTCATCTGACTGCAACAGTGACACTTTTGGTAAATATTTTTCTAAACCCTCATTGAACTCCATGGTGCTTTCATGAGTTGTACAAGTTTCAACTGATCCTTACATGAGTTGTCTTGTTGTTTCTTAATGATCCCCAGCCTATTGCACCAACGTATTGCTAGTTACTATTCTAAAACTGATTAGAGCTCTACGTTAAACAATAATAAACTTAGCCGATTGCCTTGCGGTACACCACACTCAAATGAATTTGCATGAGAGAGACTTCCATTAACGAAAACCTTCTGTGTTCTATTAGAAACTTAACTCTCAATCCATGATAAGACAGAGGATGTAAATCCACCTACGTTTTTTCAGCAATATGTTAAGATCAATGACATCAAAAGCTGCACTGAGGTCTAACAAAACATCTCCCACAATCTTCTTACTATCATTTTTTTTTACTAGCAATTTACTAGCAATTCCAACAACAACTGCTGCTCCCCAGGCGCTGATGACGTAGATGTTGATTAAGGCAGCCTCCCACACCTCTCTGATTCAGAGGGGTTGGGTTAAATGTGGAAGACCCATTTTGGTTGAATGAATTCTGTTGTAAAACTGACTAGGTGTCCCCCTTCCCCAGATGATGACGATTGTGATCAGGTTGTGACATGCCAGGGAGTCAAAGATCGCTCTCTTGACGACACAGGTTTATGTTTGCCTGTGTTTATGCTACAATAAAGTTATTGTAATTGTTATAACTATTAATCATAAGTGAATTATCATATTAATTCATATTGTATTATTTTTTTATATATTATTGGTCATGTTGCTATATTTTCAACATAGTGACAGCTAGTAATGGTCGGTATTTGATTCTTCGAGAGGAGTCTATGTGGTTCCGATTCTGACTCCGGTTCTGACTCTGGTTCTGACTCCGGTTCTGACTCCAGCTCTGATTCCAGCTCTGACTCCAGCTCTGACTCCAGCTCTGACTCTGGTTCTGACTCCAACTCTGACTCTGGTTGTGACTGGTTCTGACTCTGGTTTTGACTCTGGTTGTGACTCTGGTTCTGACTCTGGTTCTGACTCCAACTCTGACTCTGGTTGTGACTGGTTCTGACTCTGGTTCTGACTCCGGTTCTGACTCCAACTCTGACTCTGGTTGTGACTCTGGTTCTGACTCCAACTCTGACTCTGGTTCTGACTCCAACTCTGACTCTGGTTCTGACTCCAACTCTGACTCTGGTTGTGACTCTGGTTCTGACTCCAACTCTGACTCTGGTTCTGACTCCAACTCTGACTCTGGTTCTGACTTGTTCTGACTATGGTTCTGACTCCAGCTATGTGTCCTGCTGTGGGGGAAGTCTCTGCAACAGAAACAGGATTGGCTATATGGGGACCTGCTTCTGTGTTGTCAAAAGTGTAAACACATTTTCACTCCCAGGCCCACTAGAGTACTGTGGGATCTGTTACTTGATGGTGTTGGTAGTGAACAGAAACTCTTCTGGAAATGTTGCAATGGATTTATTAAACTTGTTAATGAATTTGTTAATAAAGCCAATTTACTGTGTGTGTGTGTGTGTGTGTGTGTGTGTGTGTGTGTGTGTGTGTGTGTGTGTGTGTGTGTGTGTGTGTGTGTGTGTGTGTGTGTGTGTGTGTGTGTGTGTGTGTGTGCGTGCGTGTGTGCGTGCGTGCGTGTGCGCGCGTGTGTGACATATCATTATCTAATAATAGCTGTGTCAGTCATAGCTGTGTTACTTATCAAATGTACAATTGTTAAGGCTTCTAGGAGTAGTGGGTGGAGGAGTCAGGCGCAGAGAGCAGGTTTAGTTCCGAACGTGGATCTTTATTCCAAAGACAGTGAAAACGGACATGCCAAACAGAAGGGCGCATGAAATAACCCGTCCAAACAAACAGGACTAAACTGTCCGGAAAAATAGAATCCACAAATAATCCAACACCATGAACAGAAAACAATCCCGCACAGTAGCCGGCGGGCCTAGTGCCCTTAAATAGCCCACAAACTAAGCTAAAGTCAAAACAGGTGTCACCAATCAGACCAAACTAACAGAAACAAAAAAGGGAATCGATGGCAGCTAGAAGGCCGGCGACGACGTCCACCGAGCGCCGCCCGAACAGGAAGAGGCACCATCTTCGGCGGGATTCGTGACAACAATAGGTTTTGTGTGATCTTGTTGGGATGTATTGTGAAATCTAAACAGGCTGCAAAGTATAGAAACAACTTGGCTGACTTGCTTAAACAAATGTGGTTTCTACTGACAATTGAGATGTACAAACTATGGCGCAAGGGGACGACGAGCAGATAAGAGGAAATCAGTCATTTCAAAAGTGCTGAACAAACAGTTATATTGACTACGTCCGTCCTAGCTTGCTCATTAATGTCTTAATTGAAATTACAGATTGTCTCTTATCTGCTCGTCGTCCCCTCGTGCCATAGTTTGTACATCTCAATTGTCAGTAGAAACCACATTTGTGGTTAACCCTAAACTCACTAGAAATATAATTTGACCTTTTGGGGACCAACAAAATGTCCCCAGTTGGTCCAAATTTTTTGGGGTTTACAATTCTGACGTCAGAATAGATGTACAAGAGTAGTTAAACACGTCCACACACGCTGATATTTATTTAATAGGTGTACATGTACAGTGCTTTCAGAAAGTATTCACACCCCTTGATTTATTCCACGTAATTTTGTGTTACAGCCTGAATTAAAAATGGATTAAATCTTTTTTTTTAAATACCCCATAATGACAAAGTGAACACATGTTTTTAGAAATGTTTGCAAATGTATTGAAAATTAAACACAGAACTGTTTCATTTACATAAAAAGCACATTTGGGAGCAATTACAGCTGTACGTTTTTCTGGGTAAGTCTCTAAGAGCTTTCCACAACTGGATACTGCAACATTTGCCCATTATTCTTTAAAATAAAAATCTTCAAGCTCTATCAAATTGATTGTTGATCATTGATAAACAACCATTTTCAGGTCTTGCCATAGATTTCCAAGTAGATTTAAGTCAAAACTGTAAATAGGCCACTAATGAACATTCAATGTCTTCTTCATAAGCAATTAGAGTATAGATTTGCCCTTGTGTTTTAGGTTATTGTCCTGCTGAAAGGTGGAATTAATCTCCCAGTGTCTGGTGTAAAGCAGACTGAACCAGGTTTTCATCTAGGATTTTGCCTGTGCTTACGTAGCTCCATTCCATTTCTTTTTTTATCCTGAAAAACTCCTCAGTCCGATTACAAACGATTATGAGCATACGCACAACATGATGCAGCCGCCATTATGCTTGCAAATATAGAGAGTGGATTTTCCCAAAAAGAGAACACTTTGTATTCAGGACCAAAAGTTAAATTGCTTTTCCACATTTTGCCACACCTTAGTTTTCTCCTATCACAGCCATTAAACTCTATAACTGTTTTAAAGTCACCATTGGCTTCATGGTGAAATCCTTGAGCGGTTTCCTTTCTCTCTGGCAACTGAGTTAGGGAAGACGCTTGCATCTTTGTAGTGACTGAGTGTATTGATACACCATCCAAAGTGTGGTGAATAACTTCAACATGCTCAAAGGGATATTCGATGTCTGCTTATTTAAAAAAAAAAAAATTTTTACCATCTACCAATAGATCCACTTCTTTGGGAGGCAATGGAAAACCTCTCTGGTCTTTGTGGTTGAATTTGTGTTTGAAATTCATTGCTCGACTGAGGGACCTTACAGATAATCAATCGCATGTGTAGGGTAATCAATCATTCCAAAATCAGTCCATGCAACAGATTATGTGACTTGTTAAGCAAATGTTTACTTCTGAACTTATTTAGGCTTGACATAACAAAGGGCTTGAATACTTATTGACTCAGCTTTTCATTTTTATTCATTTGTAAACATTTCTAAAAACATCATTCCACTTTGATATTATGTGTAGGCCAATGACAAAACATCGCAATTGAATTCATTTTAAATCCAACACAACAAAATGTGGATAAAGTCAAGGGGTGTGAATACTTTCTGGAGGCCCTGTAAATGACGATGAGTGGTGAGATCATTCGATCTCTCTTAAGACAGGTTTAAATCTAACGAGAAACCTGTCACTGCAAATTACCCATACTTAGAGCTTCACTGTGTGTGTGTGTCTTGCTTATTTGAGCTTTCATGTGAGATTGCATCAGCCCAGCCTCCTCCCCTCCACATCCTCTCTATTCCAGAATAATATCAAGAGGAAAACCAAGAGCACAGAGGTACACCCTTAAGTAGGGGATCACACACTGTTCACAAAAGATAAAGCACTCTAACACAGTCCTACTGTCTCTGTCTCTGTCTCACACACGCGCGCACGCACACGCACACACACACACAGAGGCTTACAGGCTCCTGGAGACAGGGCTCAGGAAGTGTGTAAGTTCTGAGTGTGTATGCTTTCTCTCTGTGGCTGTTTTATACTCTGACATTTAACGCTTCAACTATTCATTTCAGATCATCTCAATGTTACTGCAGCTCTGTGGCAGTAGCGCCGTGTGTGTGTGTGTGTGTATATGCATGCAAATATGTATCAGTGTGTAAATGTAACTTTGTGTGTGTCAGGATGACCGTAGATGTCCAGTCTTTTAGACCATAGGATGTCTGTATGTAGTATGTAGAGGGTAAAAACACACTCAATGTCTGAACAATGACTCGTACTGAAACACAATGTATTCCAGAAATTCAATTTGAACCTGTTTGTGACTTGGCCAGTGAGTTAAGAACAAATTCTTATTTACAATGACAGCCTACCAGGGAACAGTGGGTTTACTGCATTGTTCAGGGGACGGCCGACAGGGGAACAGTGGGTTTACTGCATTGTTCAGGGGACGGCCGACAGGGGAACAGTGGGTTTACTGCATTGTTTTGTATAAGAGCTTTTTATTTTGTCAGCTCTGGGATTTGATCCAGCAACCATTTTTGGTTACTGGCCCAACGCTCTAACCACTAGGCTACCTGCCACCCCCTCTAACCACTAGGCTACCTGCCACCCCCTCTAAACAATAGGCTACCTGCCAACCCCTCTACCCACTAGGCTACCTGCCACCCCCTCTAAACACTAGGCTACCTGCCACCCCCTCTAAACACTAGGCTACCTGCCACCCCAAATGTCAAGACGCCCAAATATATGCTTGTCAGGCAATATTCAGCTTTTATTATGTGTCATATGATATTTCTCAGCTTGAGTGTGAAACTTTTATATCATCGTTTTCTACTGAAGGTACTGTAAGGTTATATATCTCATTAAGTGGGAGAAAATATCTGATAAGTAGACTTTAACAGTAATTTTGCGTGACCCAGAAGGAAAGGTACATCTGACATAGCAGCATGTTCTAGGAAAATGGAACAAACATATATCATATTGCAGGTCACGTTGCCATCTTGTTTTTCGATCTTTTGAGGTTGTAGAGTACAATCTGTTCTTAAAACAGAGTTGTACTGTTCATCAGTGCTTCAGCTCAGAATGAAACACACCGTTACAGTCTTACTGTTCTTTCTGCTGCTCCGCTGGTAATATATTACACACCTTTGATTTTGCTAGTTATTTGTTAAATAAGACTATTGGGTTACTTTGTTTGAATGTTTCTTGTAGCCGTCTCTTTTTCAGAAGCTCATGGTCTGCGGTGCATCACCTGTAAAGATCCAGCAGACCCCACCTGCTCAGAACCAATCCTGGAGACCTGCAGTGCATCACCTGTAAAGATCCAGCAGATCCCACCTGCTCAGAACCAACCCTGGAGACCTGCAGTGCATCACCTGTAAAGATCCAGCAGATCCCACCTGCTCAGAACCAACCCTGGAGACCTGCAGTGCATCACCTGTAAAGATCCAGCAGATCCCACCTGCTCAGAACCAACCCTGGAGACCTGCGGTGCATCACCTGTAAAGATCCAGCAGATCCCACCTGCTCAGAACCAATCCTGGAGACCTGCAGTGCATCACCTGTAAATATCCAGCAGATCCCACCTGCTCAGAATCAACCCTGGAGACCTGCGGTGCATCACCTGTAAAGATCCAGCAGATCCCACCTGCTCAGAACCAACCCTGGAGACCTGCAGTGCATCACCTGTAAAGATCCAGCAGATCCCACCTGCTCAGAACCAACCCTGGAGACCTGCAGTGCATCACCTGTAAAGATCCAGCAGATCCCACCTGCTCAGAACCAACCCTGGAGACCTGCAGTGCATCACCTGTAAAGATCCAGCAGATCCCACCTGCTCAGAACCAACCCTGGAGACCTGCAGTGTTCCACAAACACCAGCAGTTCTCTGCAATCGTCCGGTAATATGAAAACCTCTCGGACTGCAATTGACTACTTTCATTCATCATTTACATTGTACATTTGAATGAACATACAATGTAGTATTATTATTGTCATATGTTTAGTTAAAACTCTCAAAATCTGTGACTGGAATTGTTTTCATTAATTATGTTCGCAGTTTATTTATTTGATTTATTAGGATCCTCGTCATTACCGATGCCATGGTGACAGCTAGTCTTACTAGGTCCGACACATAACAAAAAATACACTACAGAAAGAAAAGAGACTTTAAAATGTACAGTACATTTAAAAACATGATCATGTCGTGTGTGTTCGTGTGCATGTATCGGTTACACATACTGTACATGTCAGTAAATGCACACAACAAACAGGTCACATGGGGGAGAGGCATTGTGTGCTGTGTGTTGCTTTATGTGTTTTTTGAAACCAGGTTTGCTGTTCACTTGCGCTATATGAGATGGAAGGGAGTTCCATGCACCCGTGGCTCTGTATAATACTGTACGTTTCCTTGAATTTGTTCTGGACCTGGGAACTGTGAAAAGACCCCTGGTGGCATGTCTGGTGGGGTAAGTGTATTCTGGACCTGGGAACTGTGAAAAGACCCCTGGTGGCATGTCTGGTGGGGTAAGTGTGTTCTGGACCTGGGGACTGTGAAAAGACCCCTGGTGGCATGTCTGGTGGGGTAAGTGTGTTCTGGACCTGGGAACTGTGAAAAGACCCCTGGTGGCATGTCTGGTGGGGTAAGTGTATTCTGGACCTGGGAACTGTGAAAAGACCCCTGGTGTCATGTCTGGTTTGGGTAAGTGTGTTTCGGACCTGGGGACTGTGAAAAGACCCCTGGTGGCATGTCTGGTGGGGTAAGTGTGTTCTGGACCTGGGAACTGTGAAAAGACCCCTGGTGGCATGTCTGGTGGGGTAAGTGTATTCTGGACCTGGGAACTGTGAAAAGACCCCTGGTGGCATGTCTGGTGGGGTAAGTGTGTTCTGGACCTGGGAACTGTGAAAAGACCCCTGGTGGCATGTCTGGTGGGGTAAGTGTGTTCTGGACCTGGGGACTGTGAAAAGACCCCTGGTGTCATGTCTGGTGGGGTAAGTGTGTTCCGGACCTGGGGACTGTGAAAAGACCCCTGGTGGCATGTCTGGTGGGGTAAGTGTGTGTGTCAGTGCTGTGTGTAAGTTGACTATGCAAACAATTTGGAATTTCCGACACATTGTTTCTTTTAAAAACAAGAATTGACGCAGTCAGTCTTTCCTCAACTCTCAGCCAAGAGAGACTGGCTTGCATAGTATTTATATCAGCCCTCTGATTACAATGAAGAGCAAGAGGTGCCACTCTGTGCTGCAGCTTAACTAGGTCTCTCCTTGCAGCACTGGACCACACGACTGGACAATAATCAAGATAAGATAAAACTAGAGCCTGCAGGACTGGACCACATGACTGGACAATAATCAAGATTAGATACAACTAGAGCCTGCAGAACTGGACCACACGACTGGACAATAATCATGATAAGATAAAACTAGAGCCTGCAGGACTGGACCACATGACTGGACAATAATCAAGATTAGATAAAACTAGAGCCTGCAGGACTGGACCACACGACTGGACAATAATCATGATAAGATAAAACTAGAGCCTGCAGGACTGGACCACATGACTGGACAATAATCAAGATTAGATAAAACTAGAGCCTGCAGGACTGGACCACATGACTGGACAATAATCAAGATTAGATACAACTAGAGCCTGCAGGACTGGACCACATGACTGGACAATAATCAAGATTAGATACAACTAGAGCCTGCAGGACTGGACCACACGACTGGACAATAATCAAGATAAGATAAAACTAGAGCCTGCAGGACTGGACCACATGACTGGACAATAATCAAGATTAGATACAACTAGAGCCTGCAGGACTGGACCACATGACTGGACAATAATCAAGATAAGATAAAACTAGAGCCTGCAGGACTGGACCACATGACTGGACAATAATCAAGATAAGATAAAACTAGAGCCTGCAGGACTGGACCACATGACTGGACAATAATCAAGATAAGATAAAACTAGAGCCTGCAGGACTGGACCACATGACTGGACAATAATCATGATAAGATAAAACTAGAGCCTGCAGGACTGGACCACATGACTGGACAATAATCAAGATGAGATAAAACTAGAGCCTGCAGGACTGGACCACATGACTGGACAATAATCATGATAAGATAAAACTAGAGCCTGCAGGACTGGACCACATGACTGGACAATAATCAAGATGAGATAAAACTAGAACCTGCAGAACTTGCTTTGTGGACTGTGGTGTCAAAAAAAGCAGAGCATCTCTTTATTACGGACAGACCTCTCCCCTTCAGTTATGATGCCCAATTTCTGTAATAAGTGGGTATTTTAAGTACTATCTGATTAAAACATGATTATGATTCATTTGATTTTTTTTTTACCTTTCAGGTTCAAACTCAAGTATCACTGAGAGGATCGTGAAGGGATGCATGGACGACAGTCGTTGTCAGTCAAGCCCCAAAATGTCTTTGAATATCAGTTTCCACAAATTCACTTCTTCATGCTGCAACAGTGACACTTTCTCTGGTAAATGTTCTTCTGTACTTTGAACTTCATTGTTCATTGTTGAATTAGATGTATTTAATGATCCTTACATGACTTATCCTGTTGTTTATTCAGGCGACCCCCACAATGGACTTCAGTGTGTTTCTTGCACTGAACCAGAAGATGACGTTTGTGTTCAGCTTGTGACCTGTCAGGGAGATCAAGATCACTGTCTTAACGACACAGGTACAGTACGTGCACAGCATTTGTGTTTGCCTGTATTCATGCTTTACTTTTAGTCCATGTAATTATTACTTACAATTATAATCAATCTTAAGTTTATTTGAATTATCTGTGTATTATTCATATTTTCTTATTTTTGATAATATTTTTAATGTTGCAATATTGTCTCCATAGTGACAGCAAGTAATGGTCGGTCTGTGACTCTCCGAGGCGGTGTCTCCGGGAATCTGTGTGACTCCGGTTCTAACTCTGGTTCTGTGTCCTACTGTGAGGGAAGTCTCTGTGACAGAAACAGTGCTATGAACATGGACAATGCTATGAATGACAACCAGTCTGTAGCACTTACAGTCCTCACTCTGCTTGTTGGGCTAACAACCACAGCACTTCTAATGACAACAGGATGCATTAGTTGGATAGTATTATATTGCAGTCTTGGTGGAAAAATCTAAACAATTGGACTAAAAAGTAGGGTAGTTGTATAGGCACATCTATGGACACAATGTGTAAATCAGCACTTGAATTTCATTTTAAAAAAAAGGTGATATATAAAAAAACATGTGTGTCTTGTTTATTTGAGCTTTGAAGTGAGATTGCATCAGTCCAGCCTCCTCCCCTGTGGCTGAAGCGTCGTGTGTGCGCATCTGAGAGAGAGCGAGAGAGAGAGAGAGAAAGAAATAGTTCTGATAGAATGATCTATGAAGAGCTGCTATGTATAGATGGCCCAACTTCCCTCCAATTGAGTGAGTGTACATGTGTCTGTTTGGGGCTTCTGTATGTTTATTGTATTTAACCAGGCAAGTGAGTTAAGAACAAATTCATATTTATAATGCCGGCCTACCAAAAGGCAAAAGGCCTCCTACGGGGACGGGGGCTGGGATTAAAAAAAATAAAAACAATATAAATAAGAACACACATTTCTGTACTGAGTCTTCATATCGGGGTGGCAGGTAGCCTAGTGGTTAGAGCGTTGGACAAATAACCGAAAGGTTGCAAGATCAAATCCCTGAGCTGACAAGGTTGTTGTTCTGCCCCTGAACAAGGCAGTTAACCCACTGTTCCTAGGCTGGCATTGAAAATAAAAATTTGTTCTTAACTGACTTGCCTAGTTAAAGAAAGGTTAGAAAAAAAATAATTGAATGTGTGTCTGGGCCTTCTGTGTTTGTATGCAATCAATCTGTCTCTGTACTGAGTCTTCATATTGAATGTGTACATGTGAGAAAGAAAGGAGAAGGCTGAGTGGTCTTTGACAGGGTTTTTTCTCCTGCACACAACATATTTTTTTGTCTTAAATTCGTTAGCCTGAATGGTTAACAGTACTACTCCTAGTAGGAGTGGGAACTATGGATGAGATTATTCAATGAAGTGTTTGTTGTCATTCAACGAGAGACTACTAGTTTTCATTCACATTTTTTCACTTGAGAATTACTGCACCAAACATCTTAGTTAGATGTACAATTACGCGACAAAGACCTCCTCAGCAAAAACATCAAAATGTATTACAGATTTCTTGATTTTATACATTTTTCTTAGATTAATTCGTCCTATTTTTTGAAGAAGTGTTCCTTGGAATGTTGTAGGCTACAGTAGCTCAAGAGGAACAAACAACAATTATATTGACCTGGACACACAGTGCCTTCAGAAAGTATTCAGACCCCTTGACTTTTTCCACATTTTGTTACTTTACAGCCTTATTCTAAAATTGTATAATAAAAAAATACAAAAATCCATCAATGTGCACACAACACCCCATAACAACAAAGAAAAGAAATAGTACAAGATAAAAACCATTTTTGCTTATTCAGACCCTTTTCTCTGTACTTTGTTGAAGCACCTTTGGCAGTGATTACAGCATCAAGTCTTCTTGGGTATGATGCAACAAGCTTGGCACACCTGTATTTGTGGAGTTTCTCCCATTCTTCTCTGCAGATCCTCTCAAGCTCTGTCAGGATGGATGGGGAGTGTTGCCGCACAGCTATTTTCAGGTCTCTCCAGAGATGTTTGATCGGGTCCAAGTCTGGGCTTTGGCTGGGCCACTCAAGGACATTCAGAGACAATCCTACGTTGTTTTGGCTGTGTGATTAGGGTTGTTGTACTTCACCCCAGTCGGAGGTCCTGAGCACTCTGGAGCAGGTTGTCATCAAGGATCTCTGTACTTTGCTCCTTTCTTCTTTGCCTCGATCCTGACTAGTGTCCCAGTCCCTGCCGCTAAAAAACATCCCCACAGCATGATGCTGCCACCACCTTGCTTCATCGTAGGGATGGTGCCAGGTTTCCTCTAGATGTGACGCTTGACATTTAGGCCAAAGAATCTTGTTCCTCATGGTCTGAGAATCTTTAGGTACCTTTTGGAAAACTCCAAGCGGGCTGCCATGTGCTTTTTACTGAGGAGTGGCCACTCTACCATAAACACCTGATTGGTGGAGTGTTGCAGAAATGGTTTTCCTTCTGGAAGGTTCTCCCATCTCCACAGAGAAACTGTAAAGCTCTGTAAGAGTTACCATCGGGTTCTTGGTAACCTCCCTGACCAATGACCTTCTCCCCTGATTGCTCAGTTTGGCCTGGCAGCCAGATCTAGGAAGAGTCTTGGTGGTTCCAAATTTCCACTGTGTTCTTGGGGACCTTCAATGCTGCAGAAATGTTTTGGTACCATTCTCCAGATCAGTGCCTCAACACAATCCTGTCTTGAGCTTGGTTTTTGCTCTGACATGCACTTTCAACTGGGGGACCTTATATAGACAGGTGTGTGCCTTTATAAATCTATCAATTGAATTTACCACAGGTGGACTCCAATCAAGTTGTAGAAACATCAAGGATGATCAATGGAAAAAGGATGCACCTGAGCTCAATTTTGAGTCACATAGTAAAGGGTCTGAATACTTAGGTAAATAAGGTATTTCTGTTTATTACTTTTAATATGTTTGCTCAAATTTCTAAAAACTGTTTTTGGTTTGTCAGTATGGGATATTGTGTGTAGATTGCTGAGGATTTTTATTTATTTAATACATTTTGCAATAAGGCTGTAACGTAACAAAATGTGGAAAAAGTCAACGGGGTCTGAATACTTTCCAAAGGCACTGTATGTATGTGGAAGCAGACTTAACAAATGTAGTGTGGCACTCCAAGGGGACACTCAGAATGACGCATCAGCACTCTACTTCCTGGTTAACACTGAGGACCTGTTACCATGGATACACTGATTGAAGGTCACCGTGGGTGACTGCATGAGAAAGAGCACACACACGCACAAACCCTAGCGGTTACAGTGTTGTGCCAGTTACCAAAAGGTTGCATGTTCGAATCTCCGAGCCCAAAAAAGTGAAAAATCTGTCGATGTGCCCTTGAGCAAATCACTTAACACTAACTGCTCTGAGATAGACCCTGGCCGTGACCCTAGTCTCCGAGGGTATCTTAGGGAGAGAGGATAAGGTAAAACCAAATATCCAATTCACACTTGTGTATTAATACACACTTGATGAGAGGTGCCACTAGAGGGACCTGTTGGACTGCTGCTTCAAACCTGTGACATGCTTTTACAGAGGTTAAAAAATATCTTTCAAATCAAAATGTTATTTGTCGCATGCACCAAATATGAAGTGTATACTTACTGTGAAGTGCTTGCTTACGAGCCCTTCCCAATGATGCAGAGTTTAAAATAGTAACACAAGAGGAATAAAATACACTAGAATGGAGCTGTATACAGGGAGCACCAGATCAATGTGGAGCTATATACAGGGAGTACCAGTACCAGATCAATCTGAAGCTATATACATGGAGTACCAGTACCAGATCAATGTGGAGCTATATACAGGGAGTACCAGTAACAGATCAATGTGGACCTATATACATGGAGTACCAGTACCAGATCAATCTGAAGCTATATACAGGAAGTACCAGTACCAGATCAATGTGGAGCTATATACAGGAAGTACCAGTACCAGATCAATGTGGAGCTATATACAGGGTGTACCAGTACCATATCAATGTGGAGCTATTTACAGGGTGTACCAGTACCAGATCAATGTCAAGCTATATACAGGGAGTCCCAGATCAATATAGAGCTATATACAGTGAGTACCAGTCTGAGGTCCTGAGTGCTCTGGAGCAGGTTTTCATCAAGGATCTCTCTGTACTTTGCTCCGTTCATCTTTTCCTCCATCCTGACTAGTCTCCAGTCCATGCCTCTGAAAATCATTCCCACAGCATGATGCTGCCACCACCATGCTTCACCGTAGGGATGGTGCCTGGTTTCCACCAGACGTGACGCTTGGCATTCAGGCCAAAGAGTTCAATCTTGGTTTCATCAGACCAGAGAATCTTGTTCCTCATGGTCAGAGTACTTTAGGTGCCTTTTGGCAAACTCCAAGCTTGCTGTCATGTCCCTTTTTCTGAGAAGTGGCTTCCGTCTGGCCACTCCACCATAAAGGCCTGTTTGGTGGAGTGCTGCAGAGAATTTTGTTCTTCTGGAATTTTGTTCTCCAGAGGAACTCTGGAGCTCTGTCATTGTGACTATTGGGTTCTTGGTCACCTCCCCGACCAAGGCCCTTCTCCCCTTATTTCTCAGTTTGAACGAGTCTTGGTGGTTCCAAACTTCTTCCATTTAAGAATGATGGAGGACACTGTGTTCTTGGGGACCTTCAATGCTGCAGAAATGTTTTGGTACCCCTTTCCCCAGATCTGTGCCTCGACAAAATCCTGTCTCAGAGCTCTAAGGACAATTCCTTTGACCTCATGACTTGGTTTTTGCTCTGATATACACTGTCAACTGGGGGACCTCATATAGACAGGTGTGTGTCTTTCCAAATCATGTCCAATTATTTGAAGTTATCACAGGTGAAATCCAATCAAGTTGTAGAAACATCTCAAGGATGATCAATGGAGACAGGATGCACCTGAGCTCAATTTAGAGTCTCATAGCAAAGGATCTGAATACTTATTTACCTAAGGTATTTCTGTTTATTACCTTTAATACAATTGCAAACATTTCTAAACACCTGTTTCTGCTTTGTCATTATGGGGTATTGTGTGTAGATTGACGAAGATAAAAAGGTATTTAATTCATTTTAGAATAAGGCTGTAATGTAACAAAATGTGGAAAAAGTTAAGGGGTCTGAATACTTTCTGAATGCACTGTATAGTATTGTGGATGTACATAGAGCCAGTGCAAGATGGGGTCAGTGCAGATAGTTCATTCTTTTTCTATTTAGCAATCTTATAGCTTGAGGGGTAGAAGCTGTCTCAGAGCCTGTTGGTGTGAAAGTCGATGCTCTGGTACCGTTTACCGAACTGTAGCAGAGTGAACAGTCTGTGGCCTGGGTGGCTTCAGACTTTGCAATTTTTTTCAGACCTTCCTCTGACATCGCCTAATACAAAGTTTCTGGATGGTAGGGAGCTCGGCCGCAGTGATGTACAAGGCCATCCGCAACTAACCCCTGTAGCTCTTTGTGATCGAGGGCGGTGCATTTGCCATACCAAGCGGGGACGCAGTCAGTCAAGATGCTCTCGATGGTGCAGCTGTAGATATGTTGAAGGATCCGAGGGCCCATGACAAATCTTTTCAGCCTCCTGAGAGGGAAGAGGGCCTGCCCTCTTCACGACTGTACGGGTGTGTGTGAACCGTGTTAAGTTCTTAGTGATGTGGACACCAAGGAACTAGAAGAACTCGACCCGCTTCACTCCAGCCCCGTAGATGTGAACGGGGGCGTGCTCTCTTTCTCCTGTAGTCCACGATCAGCTCCTTGGTCTTATTGACGTTGAGGGAGAGACTGAGGGAGTTAATAACTTCCCGTTGGACTGGTGTTTCAACCCCATGACTTGCTGTTACACAGAGGTTAATAAATGTCCTGGAGCCAAAGTGAAATGTAGCCAAGGCCTATCATTTAGATACACAGTCTAGATCATAATCACTTCTTGAATTTTGGCAACGGGATACTGCATTTTCCCTTATGCTCACTTACGGTGAGTAGCAAAAACATTGAAGAACCTTAAACTCAGTGATGATGAATGCTACATGAGGAATTTCCAGATGAACCTCTAAAGCTGGTGTTGGTATTTGGTATTTATTAGGAATCTCAATGATCGCTGTAAAAGCATCAGCTACTCTTCCTGGGGTCCACATGAAACATGACCCATAACATAATAAATAGCACAGAACATTATTAGTCAAGAGCTGAAATACATACATTTAAAATGACACACATAGTTCACATTATCAGTAAATTCACACAATATCTATGTCTTATACATTATGTCTTATACAAATTACAATACAAGATATATAAAATGGCTGTGTCTCTGGGTTGGGGGACCCTTCATTAACAACGGTGGCTGTTAGCTAGATACTGTAGCCTACCGTTTCCTCAAAGTATTGAGTGCCGAACCCATATTAGCAATTCCCTTTAGGATCATCACTGATCACCATAATGGATCCCTGCTGCGCCACCCTGCTTAATGGAATCCATTACCATGAGAAGAAAAGGGAAAAAATTGAATGGAAACAACAAAACAAAGTCCCGAACGCTTGACCTGGAAGAAGACACAACAGAATTAAAGATCCCTATAAGGGAACCCCCCCAAGACACTACCATGTCAATTCTGTCCTACCTGCCCAATAATAGGATTCTATTATGAGAAACTAGACACGGAACCCTTTTTTGATGCAGAATCAATAAGGGGTGGAAAAGAGGACAGGAGGAGAGAATAAAGATTTTAGGGACCATCTGTTGAGCTCACGATGTGGTGTGTGTGTGTGAGAGAGTGTGAAAGAGTGAGAGAGATGTAGTATCCTTTGTTTGTGTGTGTATATATATGCTGTCTCTCCTCTTTAATGAGCAGTCAGGAAATTAATAATTAGCACACATGTGCACCTGGCGCTGTCCTTCTCCTCAGGGTGTATCACTCACTCCCCCACTGTAATTATTCTGGTGTACACAAACACAAACAGTAGCTAGCGCACACGCTGGGTGAGTCCCTGTCACAACACAGCTGACTGCTAATCTAGTCTACTTAACACTGCTACTGACTCCTGCAGGTACACAGCAGCCATTTAGTACTTACAATAGGTTACAGTCACAGGAGAAAAATGAGAACCATGAACTGAAAACCCCAGTCCCTCTGAAAATAATGAAAAAGCATCAGCAAGGTTTGGACTTTATTAAGTCAGTCCAAAGTAAACTCAGATCCAGAATCAGCAGAGGAGATTATCTGACTAACATGTTGTGATCCACACGTTGCCTCCCCAGGAAGCTTTTTAAAAGCCATTTTAGACCAATGGACTACTATTACTGGGAGTCCTGTCCAAAAACACACGCAGTTGGGGAAGAATTGAGTTACTCTGCTAAAAAGAGTTTAACTGTATGTTCAAAAGAATGAATCAAAACAATTTTTTTTGACTGTGTCTTGAAACTTCAATTCAGACAAGGTTCAATATTTCATGTTTGACCCCATTTAGAATTCTGGCCAGGTTAGATAATGTTTCCACAGGAAGAATCTCAAATTAAATGATTCTCGACAGGACGTGTTGTTTGGAAAGAAAATACATTGCTGTAGTTTCACTTTAGTGCACTAGAGGGCAGTGGTTTTACATGGGACAAGGGTCCATTAATATAGAGGGCAGTGGTTTTACACGGGACAAGGGTCCATGAATATAGAGGGCAGTGGTTTTACATGGGACAAGGGTCCATTAATATAGAGGGCAGTGGTTTTACACGGGACAAGGGTCCATGCATATAGAGGGCAGTGGTTTTACATGGGACAAGGCTCCATGAATATAGAGGGCAGTGGTTTTACATGGGACAAGGGTCCATTAATATAGAGGGCAGTGTTTTTACATGGGACAAGGGTCCATTAATATAGAGGGCAGTGTTTTTACATGGGACAAGGGTCCATTAATATAGAGGGCAGTGTTTTTACATGGGACAAGGCTCCATGCATATAGAGGGCAGTGGTTTTACATGGGACAAGGGTCCATGCATATAGAGGGCAGTGTTTTTACATGGGACAAGGCTCCATGCATATAGAGGGCAGTGGTTTTACATGGGACAAGGCTCCATGAATATAGAGGGCAGTGGTTTTACACGGGACAAGGGTCCATGAATATAGAGGGCAGTGGTTTTACACGGGACAAGGCTCCATGAATATAGAGGGCAGTGGTTTACATGGGACAAGGCTCCATGCATATAGAGGGCAGAGGTTTACATGGGACAAGGCTCCATGCATATAGAGGGCAGTGGTTTTACATGGGACAAGGGTCCATGCATATAGAGGGCAGTGGTTTTACATGGGACAAGGCTCCATGCATATAGAGGGCAGTGGTTTTACATGGGACAAGGCTCCATGAATATAGAGGGCAGTGTTTTTACATGGGACAAGGCTCCATGAATATAGAGGGCAGTGGTTTTAAATGGGACAAGGGTCCATGAATATAGAGGGCAGTGGTTTTACATGGGACAAGGCTCCATGCATATAGAGGGCAGTGGTTTTACATGGGACAAGGCTCCATGCATATAGAGGGCAGTGGTTTTACATGGGACAAGGCTCCATGCATATAGAGGGCAGTGGTTTTACATGGGACAAGGGTCCATGCATATAGAGGGCAGTGGTTTTACATGGGACAAGGCTCCATGAATATAGAGGGCAGTGGTTTTAAATGGGACAAGGGTCCATGAATATAGTGATTTTATCTCTGGCAATGATTCAGTTTATCAATCCCACTCCATCTATTTATCTCTGTAGTCTCTCGCTCTCCATCCATCTTTCACAGAGAGAGAGAGAGAGGAGACTGAGACAGAACACCATAGAGAGGAATGTGGGGGGGTCAGTTTCTCAGCAGGAGAGTAACAAAGCCTCAAATGACTGCAGATGTACTTCTCTCTCAGGGAACTGTGGCGGGAAGGAAACCACAAACAAACAACCACTTCAGATTTGGATAGAGATCTTTCCTATGACATGTTACAAAGTGCTCTGCAGAAACCTAGAACTAGAGCCCCCAGAGGAGTCAATGGGAGGGAAGGACTCCTTTGTATGGCAGAAACTCAGAGAGGAACCAGATCAAACAACCTATGATTCACAGTGATGACTGTCAGTACCAGGGGCCGGGTGACATTGGTGTTGAATCACATTTATTTTCTATGAGGAAATGAACTGAAGTGAGCAGCTGGTTCTGTGTCATATCTAATTAGAATCATGACCATCATTTAAATGGAAACAGAGCTTGGGAATTTTTACAGACAGTCAACATTGTAATGTCCCTTTATACGTCATCAGCAAACCACAGGCACACACACACACACACACACACACACACGAGCAACAATCCAACGTTTATCCATAAAAGCCCAATTTCAAAGGTTAAGTTAAGGCATTAGTTCCAAATGGATAAGGTAAGGGTTCATGTTTGGGACAGGGTTAAAACCCCCAAAATCAAATACGAGTGCCTAGCACTGAGATTGAACAGCTGATCCTCAGAACCGGCTTACACCCATCACCTACACATATTTACAACACCCTAGCAAGCCGCAAGACAACTTGATGTTAAGAGCGCTCACTGTTGCTCCTAGTGGCTGGTTTCTACGTCATCTCCCGACTTCCTGGATACCTGGACGGATGTCGAATTTGACCTTGGACCTTGAGCAACCTGGCTGTTCACTCATCAAATGCACCCCGTGCCTCCCTTTCAGGTATGCACACACACACAGAAACATTTTAACCTCAGGTCATGTCTTTATCCAGACAGAGGGCAGTGGGTTTGTTTTGTCCCTTTGTGTTTTATCGGTGTTAGAGTGGCTGGTGGTCTGTGCCAGGGATAAAGCACACTCTCTGAGAGGAATGTCAAGCGGTCGTGACAGATGAAGACTATCAGAGTACATTCCCCTGGGTCCAGACCAACACACACACACACACCCACACACACACACACACACACACACACACACACACACACACCCTCCAATGCAATAACACCTATATGACAGTATTATAGTGATGAATCAAGTACAGAAAAGAGTGTACCTGAACAACGGTCAAATCAATTTGAGTAACGTCATTGTGTATTCAACGCAGTTTTACGTCATCAAGCAACAAATCAACCTGCCTCTAGCAACTTACCCTGAAAATTAGTAGCCAACACTGCAACTAACTCTTATTCCTGCCTCTAGGCAAAAATATACCCCCTACTCCAAATGAGTTCTGCTTTAATCCTATCATAAGAGTAAAACCAAACGTTCCAATTTTCTCTACTCCAAAATTTTAACGTATCATGTACATATTTATTATAACATTTCGATGGGCACAACTATAACGTAATTGTCTCTTCGTTATTATTTATAATTCATTAGATTTAGGGAACTGTCTCTTTTAGGATTCAGCATTTTAAAAATCGACTCCATTCCCAATACGTTATTCCAGAGGGCCATTTAGGCAAGACAGCGTATTCCAACGATATCGCCCCTCTATTATTTAGCATGGATTGGTCTTTCAATTTAACCTAAACAATCTATTAAGAAAAAATGCAATTCATCCCTTCCTTCTATCAATTTGAACCAAACAATTAAAACGTTATTAAACGCTATTAAAACGTTCAGTTTATATCTTATACAAACACTAGCGGCCGTGTTTCCAGGCAAACCATAGAAATAGTTGAATTACAATTAAAAACTCCGGCTTTAGTCCGAGCATTTACCGGGAACTCAGGTCTCAAGCTTAGAAGGCAGCTATTTAACCACCATCACTATTGGAATGAAGGAGCCTCCCCGCCAACAACCCTGTTATTATCATTGTCTGTAGTCGCAAACTCCGGCACCGAGACAATTCCCAGAAAATAGTCCTAATTTAAAGTCCAAGCTTTTCCCCAGCGAGGGGGGGGGGGGGTGTCTCTCTCAAAACCCTGCTGTTTCCCTTGACTACCTACACCTTTCTTTTGACTGTCTATGCACTTCTCTTGACTTTCTCCCTTTCTCTACCTCTATTCACTCTCTCAATAAGTTTGCTAAATCCTGTCCTAGTTCGGTTAAATCTTTCCTGACTTTCCCTAGAGTAGCAATAATTATTAGATTCCTGTCTGTCCGCTCTCTCTCTCTGCTCTCTATCTACAGCCCACTGTAAAACTACCTCTGCCCCCTGTCCTGGGTTTCCCCTCTTCCATTTACAGCCACCCAATCCTTTTTCTGTCTCATCTTCTTCTATGTGTGTGTTATTTTCTACCGCTATCCAATTACTATAGTTATGTTCTACAGTATATTTTTACAATCTAGGTGTATATATTTCTATGATCTATGTATGTGCTGTTTACCGTTACCTAGTTACTATAGTTGCACTCCTGCCTAACTATGTGTGTGTCTCTTTAATGCTTACAATCTACGTGTATGGAATTCTATATGCGTTTCTCCTTTCTAGAAACGTTATCTATAGCGTTGACTGTTGATCGGACATTAGATCTCACTTGCACAACTATAAGCTATTACCCAGGGGCTATACATTCCTAGTTAACCTCGGGTTGTTTTAGAGGGCTTTTAAAGTACCCAAATATCTTGTATCTCACTCCGCTACATTAGGTTTCCCTCTCCTCCTTTTTTGGATATTATTTCAGTATTGAATAGGTGAAGTTATCCTGTTCGCATAGAATTACCTTCCTTTCTCACCAAGCCTAGTTTATATCCTCACCTGTTTTAATATATCTACTGCTACTTTTCATAGTCAGACTACTTCCCATATACAGATAGACTACTTAGGTTAGGACTTTATTTAGGTATGTCTTTTGAATTGATGGCTATCCTATTTGTACAAAATGACCGTCCTATCTAACAACACCTACTATATCCCACCCTTAATAACCCTTTGGCTTGCAAGGCAAGGATCTATTAATATATTTTATTTATGGTAGTGCACCTTACCTCAGGTCATTTCGGACCTGCCACGTTATCGATATTGGTTTACAAGTAACCCCTTGTATATTGGTCATGCAAAACCCCGTAAATCTGTTTGGAATAGCGAAGCTCCTATTATTGATAAATTCTAAACATTTTAGAACATCAAACCAAAGATAACTGAAATCATTCCCCCCAAATTCGAGAATAAAGACTACGGACCTTGTCGCAGACTGGGAAAAGCAATGTTGGGGTGTATACCGGCCTGTTAAGGAGCCCCAATGTCAGGGGACAGGACTTTGTTTTACGGGACCACAGCCCACCCGTGCACGGTTCTCGGCTTGTTACCTTCAGATGACAGGGACAGATATTTAGATCCGGCTTCGAAGGACCAATTGTTAGAGGAATTTAATTCCTATATGTTCATTAACCAATTCAATTGTAACAAAGCAAAACACTTTGTCCGTTTCTAAGAATTTGTAAAGTTCTTATTTGCATAAAATAGACAAAGATCAGTCAGAAAATTACTCAGTAGCGTTTATTCCCGAGAGCTCTGAACATAAAACCATGTACATTGGTTTATATACACCTCACATTTTGTCATAAATGTCCCTCCTCCTCTGAGATACAAAATAGTTCACAAGCCTTCTCACATTGTCTGCCACCTGTTAAACAATCTACAACAAGCCCAAGGTCTCTCCCCTCCCTGGGTAGGGACAGAATGTCCTGTAAGGAACACAGTATTCCGGCCGGTCTGAAGAAAGCTCCATTCGTTTCTAACAAGGAAGAGAAAGTCCTTGTTCTAATTCTTGACTAAAACTACACACCTTATATTCAGTATTATGATTATAATAAGATTCATAGATTCATATAGTAACAGAGTAGTATTCTGTTTAGTTATAATTCTAAGCTAAATGTATATGTATATATAATTTAGTCATTATTCATAAAAATCCCATAACAAACGTCCCAACAGCAAGTAGGAAAAGAGTTTCCAGGCTGGGCAGGGCCTGGAAACTAACCATTATACTCTCTCCAACTCAGCACACAAACCAAACAACAAAGGCAACCAATACTGGGCCTATCAAACTCAAACATAAAAAATATGCAAACCAAACACGTACAGAATTTAACACTACCTCCACGTTCTCCCAAACTGTAAAGGCAGATTTCCTCTTCGTCTGAAGAGGAGTAAGGATCGGACCAAGACGCGGCGTGGTAAGTGTTCATGACGATTTATTAAAAGCGAACTGAACACTGAAATACAAAACAATAAACGATGTGATGAAACCCGAAACAGTACCGTGTGGCGACAAACACTCACACGGAAACAAACACCCACCAACCAACAGTGAAACCCAGGCTACCTAAGTATGATTCTCAATCAGCGACAACCAATGACACCTGCCTCTGATTGAGAACCATACTAGTCTGAACACAAAAACCAACATAGAAAGACAAACATAGACCCACCCCAACTCACGCCCTGACCATACTAAAACAAAGAATAAAATAACAGAACTATGGTCAGAACGTGACACAAACCAATACATTCAAAGATCCCGGATGAGCTCCCACTTGTCACAAACCGGCTCAAAGCCCGTAACAAAAAGGGAGACAAGGTGGAGATAAGGAGTAACAAAATATATATTTATTAAATAAAGTAAACTAAATACAATATACAATGGTGTGTGTAATCAGTAATCAGTAGTGTAAGTGAGTGTTTTGCATGCATGAATGTGATAATGCAGGGTGTTGAAAGGTGCCAAAGCAAACAACCAAAGGCCTCCATGATACACAACAAAATCTGTAACGGTGTCTGCATGGAGAGAGTCTCCCTCATGAATGGGAAAGTGGTGTATTTATCCTGGGACACACCGGGCCCAGGTGTTTCCCATGTAGCTGACGACCCTCCCAACTCCGCCCACCGGCATCCTAATAAGGAAACAAGAACAAAGAGAGAATACGGCAGACAGAGTGGGCGGGTCGTCACACCCGTAATAACAATGCACAGGACGAGACCCGTAATAACAATGCACGGGACGAGACCCGTAATAACAATGCACGGGAAGAGACCCGTAATAACAATGCACGGGACGAGACCCGTAATAACAATACACAGGAAGAGACCCGTAATAACAATACACAGGAAGAGACCCGTGATAACAATGCACGGGAAGAGACCCGTAATAACAAGACACAGGAAGAGACCCGTAATAACAATGCACAGGAAGAGACCCGTAATAACAATACACAGGAAGAGACCCGTAATAACAATGCACAGGAAGAGACCCGTAATAACAATACACGGGAAGAGACCCGTAATAACAATGCACGGGAAGAGACCCGTAATAACAATACACAGGAAGAGACCCGTAATAACAATACACAGGAAGAGACCCGTAATAACAATGCACAGGAAGAGACCCGTAATAACAATACACGGAAAGAGACCCGTAATAACAATGCACGGGACGAGACCCGTAATAACAATACACGGGAAGAGACCCGTAATAACAATGCACTGGAAGAGACCCGTAATAACAATGCACAGGAAGAGACCCGTAATAACAATGCACGGGAAGAGACCCGTAATAACAATGCACGGGAAGAGACCCATAATAACAATACACGGGACGAGACCCGTAATAACAATGCACGGGAAGAGACCCGTAATAACAATACACGGGAAGAGACCCGTAATAACAATGCACAGGAAGAGAACCGTAATAACAATACACAGGAAGAGACCCGTAATAACAATGCACAGGAAGAGACCCGTAATAACAATACACAGGAAGAGACCCGTAATAACAATGCACAGGAAGATACCCGTAATAACAATGCACAGGAAGAGACCCGTAATAACAATACACGGGAAGAGACCCGTAATAACAATGCACGGGAAGAGACCCGTAATAACAATACACAGGAAGAGACCCGTAATAACAATGCACGGGAAGAGACCCGTAATAACAATGCACAGGAAGAGACCCGTAATAACAATGCACAGGAAGGGACCCGTAATAACAATGCACGGGACGAGACCCGTAATAACAATGCACAGGAAGAGACCCGTAATAACAATACACGGGACGAGACCCATAATAACAATGCACAGGAAGAGACCCGTAATAACAATACACAGGAAGAGACCCGTAATAACAATGCACGGGACGAGACCCGTAATAACAATGCACAGGAAGAGACACGTAATAACAATACACGGGACGAGACCCATAATAACAATGCACAAAACATGCAGCTCGAAAGTCAAAACAACAACACATGTACTCACAGGACCAACGGACATTGAAACAATTAAACCAACCAAGACAATGGGGAGCAGAGGGCACATATATACAATTACTAATCAGGGGAAATGGGAACCAGGAGTGCTTAATTAGACAGTTCAGTCAAGCCTAGAAGGTTGGTGAAGTAGAACCGCACGGAATGAGCAGCAGTACAGGGGAATCCATGACACAAAAATAAAAAAAATACCATTGGAAGTTATTCAAACTGAGCCAAATACTGCTACAAAACAACATATGTCATGTGGGAACAATTAGAACGAGATAATCGGTTCAGTTTCAAAATAAAAAGTCTAACACATACACAAACCAAGGTTGTTCCATTTTAATTCTTGTCAGTTCAATAGATTGGAACATGGAATTTCTCCATAGAGAAATGGATTCACAGAATTGATTGGAAATTACATTCCCCAGCTAACAAACACATAACTCCTATCTGTTGCCCAACTATCTACTAGCTACTGTATCTCTCCCTTAGTCTGAGATCAAAGGTAGTCTGAAAGAAAATTGAAAACCTCCAGCTGTTAGGTAAATCAGCTTGACCTTAACAAACTCCAGCTGTTAGGTAAATCAGCTTGACCTCAACAACCTCCAGCTGTTAGGTAAATCAGCTTGACCTCAACAACCTCCAGCTGTTAGGTAAATCAGCTTGACCTCAACAACCCAAGGTACCCAAGCAATGCAGGTGTAGAAGCACGGTGGCTAGGAAAAACTCCCTAGAAAGGCCAAAACCTAGGTAGAAACCTAGAGAAGAACCAGGCTATGAGGGGTGGCCAGTCCTCTTCTGGCTGTGCCGGGTGGAGATTATAACAGAACATGGCCAAGATGTTCAAATGTTCATAAATGACCAGCATGGTCAAATAATAATAATCACAGTAGTTGTCGAGGGTGCAGCAAGTCAGCACCTCAGGAGTAAATGTCAGTTGGCTTTTCATAGCCGATCATTAAGAGTATCTCTACCACTCCTGCTGTCTCTAGAGAGTTGAAAACAGCAGGTCTGGGACAGGTAGCACGTCGGTGAACAGGTCAGGATTCCATAGCCGCATGCAGAACAGTTGAAACTGGAGCAGCAGCACGGCCAGGTGGACTGGGGACAGCAAGGAGTCATCATGCCAGGTCCTGTGGCATGGTCCTAGGGCTCAGGTCCTCCGAGAGAAAGAGAGAAAGAGAGAATTAGAGAGAGCATACTTAAATTCACACAGGACAACGGATAAGACAGGAGAAGTACTCCAGATATAACAAACTGACCCTAGTCCCCCGACACATAAACTACTGCAGCATAAATACTGGAGGCTGAGACAGGATGGGTCAGGAGACACTGTGGCCCCATCCGATGATGGGTCATGATAGGACTGTGCCAGCTGAGGAGGGTACAGAGGTGGCACTGCCAACATGGGAGAGAAATGTGTGTGTTTGCATGCGTGTATTAGTATGTGTGTTTGTGTGTGACAGTATGACAGCATCTAGCACACAGCTTCCTTTGGGATGGATTTTAAGTATGTGACACCTGCATTGTCAAACATCTCAATCCAAAATCATTGTTCCCCCTTTTTGCTCCACTCTTCTGGGAAGGCTTTCCACTAGATGATGGAACATTGCTGCTATAACAGCCTCCACTTTTCTGGGAAGGCTTTCCACTAGATGTTGGAACATTGCTGCTATAACAGCCTCCACTCTTCTGGGAAGGCTTTCCACTAGATGTTGGAACATTGCTGCTATAACAGCCTCCACTCTTCTGGGAAGGCTTTCCACTAGATGATGGAACATTGCTGCTATAACAGCCACTCTTCTGGGAAGGCTTTCCGCTAGATGATGGAACATTGCTGCTTGGACTTGCTTCCATTCAGCCACAGGAGCATTATTGAGGTTGGGCAGTGATATTGGGGGATTAGGCATGGCTCACAGTCAGCCTTCCAATTGATCCCAAAGGCATGTTGATCTTAGGCATGCGTGTGGCTGCTCAGCCATGGAAACCCATTTCCTAAAGCTCCCGACTAACAGTTTTTGTGTTGACGTTGCTTCCATAGGCAGTTTGGAACTCTGTGGTGAGTGTTGCAACTGAAGACAGATGATTTTTATGCCCTACACGCTTCAGAACTCTACAGTCCTGTTCTGTGAGCTTGTGTGGCCTACCACTTCGTGGCTGAGCCTTTGTCGGTCCTAGATGTTTATACTTCACAATAACAGCACTTACGGTTGACCGGGGCAGCTCGAGCAGGGTAAAAATTTGACGAACTGACTTGTTGGAAAAGTGGCATCCTATGATGGTGCCATGTTGAAAGTCACTGAGCTCTTCCGTAAGGCAGTTATAATGTTTGTCTACGGAGATTGCATGGCTGTGTGCTTGATTTTATAGACCTGTCAGCGAAGGGTGTGGCTGAAATAGCCAAACCACTAATTTGAAGGTGTGTTCACATACTTGTGTATATATAGTGTATATATAATCTTTTGTTGCAGAAAGGCATTCTTCATTTTTATTTTTACCCCTTTTTCTCTTCAAGTTGTAGTTACTGTCTTGTCCCATACGGACTCGGTAGAAGCGAAGGTCAAGGGCCATGTGTCCTCCGAAACATGACCCTGCCAAGCCGCACTGCTTATTGACACACTGCTCGCTTAACACGGAGGCCAGCCGTACCAATGTGTCGGAGGAAACACCGTACACCTGGCAACCGTGTCAGCATGCATGAACCCTGCACGCCACAGGATTCGCTAGCTCGCGATGGGACAAGAACATCCCTGCCGGCCAAACCCTCCCCTAACCCGGACGACGCTGGGTCAATTGTGCACTGTCTCATGGGGTCTCCCCGGTTGCGGACAGCTGTGACACAGCCCGGTCTGTAGTGACGCTTCAAGCACTACGATGCAGTGCCTTAGACCGCTGCGCCACTTGGGAGGCCCTAGAAACGGCTTCTTGTACATGTAAACTTTCTGATGCCTTAATTGCAAACTTATATGGGATTTGTAAATATGAATAAAACATGTATCATAAACTGACCCAATGGGCACACGCTGGTTGAATCAACATTGTTTCCAGGTCCTTTCAATGAAATTGAACCAATGTGGAACAGACATTGAATTGATGTCTGTGTCCAGTGGGTAAGGAGAAAGCCCTGAGCTATTTAGATCTGTGATTGGCTGAGATAATGGAGGAGGCTACTTTCAGGAGGACAATGCCCCGCTTTTACATGTGAATTCTTAAAGAGATGGGTGGGGTTAAGGTTTAAAAGGGTGTGAATGATGCTGAATGGGCATAAACAAAGAAGAGCTAGAGACGCCAGAGAGACTCCAGAAAGTTTAAAAATAATTAAAGGGCATTTCCTCCCACTTGTCTACAAAGTGGGATAACAAGTTGATCAAATGTCAAAGAAGCACAAACTTTCCCATGTTTCCCCCAACTGCAGCCATTCTGGAAAATGTGTTATAAACAAACCTTCCTGAATTCGATCACACATATTCCCGGAGGAAATCAAACAAAACAAGCAAACAGTCGAGGAGGACTAACCACAATAAGTAATGCAATATGCTCACAATGACTCCAACTATTTTAAAAGGCTACAGGATGTGGATTCATATGCATGCTATTATTATGGGATATATTTAATGTGAAATCCATCAAATTGTTATCTACGCAATCTCCTGTAAAATTCTACTAAACCACTTTGCACAGACGCTAATTCAACCTAGCATGATGCTGCCACCACCATGCTTCATCATAGGGATGGTGCCAGTTTCCATTTTTCAGGCCATAGCGTTCAATCTTAGTTTCATCAGACCAGAGAATATTTTTTCTCATGGTCTGAGAGTCTTTAGGTGCCTTTTGGCAAACTCCAAGCTGGCTTTCATGTGCCTTTTACTGAGGAGGGGCTTCCGTCTGGCCACTTTAACATAAAGGCCTGATTGGTGGAGTGTTGCAGAAATGGTTGTCCTTCTGGAAGTTTCTCCCATCTCCACAGAGAAACTCTAGAGCTCTGTAAGAGTGACCATTGGGTTCTTGGTCACCTGCCTGACCAAGGCCCTTCTCTCCCGATTGCTCATTTTGGCCGGGCGGCCAGATCTAGAATGAGTCCTGGTGGTTCCAAACTTCTTCCATATAAGAATGATGGAGGCCACTGTGTTTTTGGGGACCTTCAATGCTGCAAAATGCCAGAAATGCCAGAAATGACACAATTCTGTCTCAGACTTCTACGGACAATTCCTTTGACCTCATAGCTTGGATTTTGTTATTATTATTATTGGTTATTACAAAAAACATTATGTGGAATTGTGACCAAGTGATTGTTGATAACATCCTCAATCAATTTTTCTGTTAATTCTCTGCTTCCTGTCTCAAAATCATCCAGACACTCATTCATATTCTGTTTCTGAGTGTGTGTGTGTGTGTATGTGTGTGTGTGTGTGTGTGTGTGTGTGTGTGTGTGTGTGCGTGCGTGCGTGCGTGCGTGCGTGCGTGTGTGTGTGTGTGTCTGTCTCCCCATGTGTGCACTTACCTAATGCTTGATCACACGTTATATTGCACCTTATGTCACTTATATTGTCTTCATCCTCAATGATGACAAGAATGAGCAAGAAACAGCAATATCAGCATTATTCCTACACTATACAGTAAATAAAACAGACAACATGTCATGAAAACCATCATGTTCTAGGTTATTACATTCTCTATTACCCCAGAAGAACACTACCGCTCTTCCTATTGTCTATGTCAGGGCTCTCCAGCACTGTTCCTGCAGAACTACCATCCTGGAGTTATAACCTACAGGATGATAGCTCTGCAGGAACAGTGTTGGAGTTATAACCTACAGGATGATAGCTCTGCAGGAACAGTGTTGGAGTTATAACCTACAGGATGGTAGCTCTGCAGGAACAGTGTTGGAGTTATAACCTACAGGATGATAGCTCTGCAGGAACAGTGTTGGAGTTATAACCTACAGGATGATAGCTCTGCAGGAACAGTGTTGGAGTTATAACCTACAGGATGATAGCTCTGCAGGAACAGTGTTGGAGTTATAACCTACAGGATGATAGCTCTGCAGGAACAGTGTTGGAGTTATAACCTACAGGATGGTAGCTCTGCAGGAACAGTGTTGGAGTTATAACCTACAGGATGGTAGCTCTGCAGGAACAGTGTTGGAGTTATAACCTACAGGATGATAGCTCTGCAGGAACAGTGTTGGAGTTATAACCTACAGGATGATAGCTCTGCAGGAACAGTGTTGGAGTTATAACCTACAGGATGGTAGCTCTGCAGGAACAGTGTTGGAGTTATAACCTACAGGATGGTAGCTCTGCAGGAACAGTGTTGGAGTTATAACCTACAGGATGATAGCTCTGCAGGAACAGTGTTGGAGTTATAATATTATTTAGTTAATCAACCAGCTGATTATTAGAATCAGGTGTGCTAGATTAGCATTGGAGTGAAAGCGTACGGGATGGTAGCTCCCCAGGAACTAGGTTGGAGAGCAGTATCGAAGTCCCCCCCCCCAAAAAAAGCCATATTGCAACCTATGTGTTGTGATAATAGTGTTGTTTCTCTATAATCTGTTAATTCATATGCCTCGACACTGTGATATATAGGCCCAAGGCCGAGACAATAAGAAGACACAGTGGCAGAATAAATTCAACCACACCTTTGTTTCATCAAAACCAGAGAGCAAAAACTGTCAGGTAAGGTCCACAAAAAATATTGCATGTAACAAACAGTTACATGACCTACAGCCAAACAAGGTAATGTTTCCAACATTTTTGGACTACTTAACAATTATTGATGTAGAACCACGGAGAGTCGCTAGCCTAACTCCCTTTCATGGGAAATGATGCGCCAGACCAGCTAGTTAACATTAGCATATTACGTCTAGCTTCATGTTGAACTTCCATCCTCTCAGGCCAGGGGCACAATGTATGAATAGCCACCGGAGGACAACGAAACAACGAGATGCAACAAAACATTTTCGTTGGTAAATGTCGTTTGGCTTCTGATGTGATTGGTCTGAAGCCAAATCCAAACTGACTTACCTTGACACCTTTTTTTGGTGCGTCAGAACCATTGACAGTTGAGCTCACCCAGTTTAGCTCAACGGTGGTTGGCTACTATTTTATATTATTTGGGGAGAAATGTATGTTTAAAAACAATATATATTGGTCAATTTTAGGGGGAAGCCTGGCTTTCCTTGGCATCCATGAATACACGTCACTGGTTGGAGACCCCTGCCCTGTCTCAATGCCTCGTCTTCTATTTCCCACTGTTTTCTGCTCTCTGCTTTGGCCCAGAAACCCCATCTCTCTGTTTTCTCCTCTCTGATTTGGCCCAGAAACCCCATCTCTCTGTTTTCTCCTCTCTGCTTTGGCCCAGAAACCCCATCTCTCCGTGTTCTCCTCTCTGCTTTGGCCCAGAAACCCCATCTCTCCGTGTTCTCCTCTCTACTTTGGAACAGAAACCCCATGTCTGTTTTCTCCTCTCTGCTTTGGCCCAGAAATCCCATTTCTCCGTTTTCTCCTCCCTTCTCCATGACAGGAGGAGCTTAGTGTTTATTAAATCCCTCACTCTGAGTGACAGCTGAGCCTCTTCTCTGATGCTCAAGTGTGTGTGTGTGAGTGTGTGTGTGAGTGTGAGTGAGTGTGTGTATGTGAGTGTGTGTGTGTGTGAGTGTGTGTGTGTGTGAGTGTGTGAGTGTGAGTGTGTGTGTGTGTGTGTGCATTTGTGAATGTTTCTCATCACTGCTTGTCCCCGCCTCTTAGCAGAAAGATCCAGAAAATGATAAAAGGATGTTGGGAGTGAACTTCTTAAAAGGACGCAGTGACCTTATTAAAAAGCACTTAAAAATACAGCTTTTTATCCTGCGTCTTTTGAAGAGACACACCTTCATAGATTTGCTACAGTGGTTGGGGCTACGGTTTGTATTAAGCCTTGTTTCACCATCTAAACAGTCTGAGAACATGGCCATCTCATTCAAAGCAAGAGCCTGGGTGAGAGTAACAGGTGAGAGGAGAGGGGTTGACTGAGCCTATGCATACAACTACAGAGTAATCTAGGAATTTGTAGTTATTTATAAAATGGATCCATAAATTGTGTAATTTGTCAGTGACCTATCCCTTTAAGGGAGTAGGGAAATTGTTGAGGGGGGGCGATTATAGCGTCAAAAAGGTATTGGAGCAGGGCTTTCTACAGACAGGATTTCAATTTGATCAGTCTTTTGTTGCCGTGAATTTTCCCAAACCACTGGAAATGTAGATGAGCCTGGTGATTTACATAAATTCACTGAAAACCCACACTAACATACTGTTACATTGATGATATTGCACTTTTCATGTAGCCTTACATTTGGCCAACTAACAGCCTAACATTATGGACTAAACTTGCAAATTATTTTGCTGTGACAATGTATATAAAAAAAGGCAATCGTGAAAATGTGACATAAACTCACCTTCCTGCATTCAGTCACATACACAGAGTGTACAAAACATTAGAAAACACTTTCCATGACATACACTGACCCGGTGAGTCAAGGTGAAAGCTATGATCCCTTATTGATGTCACTTGTTATATCCACTTCAATCAGTGTAGATGAAGGAGGAGGAGAAGGATGTTTAAAGACTTGAGACAATTGAGACATGGATTGTGTATGAGGGTGAATGGGCAAGACAAAATATTGAAGTGCTTTTGAAGAGGGTATGGTAGTAGGTGCCAGGCGCACCGGTTTGTGTCAAGAACTGCAACGCTGCTGGGTTTTTCCTGCTCAATAGTTTCCCTTGTGTAATGACTAATGCAAAGCGTGACCACAGATCCCTCGCAATGACTCCAAACTATTTCAAAAGCCCACATGATGTGGATTCATATGTATGCTATTATTGTGTAATACATTTCATCTAAAATGCAACAAATTGTTATGATGAAATAATGGAACATTTAATCTATGCAATCCCATGGATTTAAATATCAGAACTCAATGTTTTATCATGTGTACTGGAGTGAGAGGGTGGGTGTGTGAAGGCCGGTATAATCCTGCTCGTTTGCGACATCTACTGGCCAGGAGAGAGGATGGCCCAGAATGGGTAAGGGCCTAATACACACGCACCTGTATATAATTAACTTGGAGGTTTGGCTGTTGCTGTTTTAACCTGGCTTTGGCTGGATTAGAGTTTTGGGTCTGGAGCAGCAAGAGCTGACATGCAGAGCCCTCCTAACACTGGGAGGGTTATTGAACCCAACTGGACAGGAACCAGTAAGGACAAGCCTTTTGATTTTTTGTTTTCTTTTTTTCCCTAGATACCGAGTTGTCAGGTGGCAGAGAGGGACCGGAAGACCGTTGTAAAAAGGCTCAAAGACAGCTAGGTTTTGGGGTAATTGTTACCCAGCGCTGTGGCACATTCTGTTGTCTCTTTTATTCTGAGTCGTTTCCCTGGATGGCCATGTTGGTCTACGCTTGTGTTACTTCACACTCTCCTCAGTTAATGGCCAGCCGGATCCGCGCTGACCGCTACAGATGCAATCTACCACACTGGAATGTTTTCACTCACACAGGCATATGATGTCAGTAGGCTATTTGAAAATAAAGATGATTCTTTCGTTAGCACACTAGGAGTACTTGTGACCAATTGATTGTTGAAAACATCCTCAATAAATTGTTCTGCTTATTCTCTGCTTCCCGGGAAACGAATAAATACGCATTTTGATGTCATAGATTTAGCCCGTGGTAACTTGTGGAATATCCACCTGCTTAAATGCAGTTTTAACCAATTAGCATTCAGGATTAGACCCATTGTATAATTGATAATAAAGAACAATAACTACAAAAACATTGTGGAATTGTAACCAATTGATTACATCCTTAATCAATTATTCTGCTTGTTCTCGGCTTCCTGTCTCAAAATCATCCAGACATAAAGTCATATTCTGTTTCTGACCGTGTGTGTGTGTGTGTGGGTCTGTCTCCCCATGTGTGCACTTACCTCGTGCTTTATCACACGTTTTATTGCACCTTATGTCACTTATATTGTCTTCATCCTCAATGATGACAAGAATGAGCAAGAAACAGCAATATCAGCCTTATTCCTTCACAATACAGAAAACTGACAACATATCATGAAAACCATAATTTCCTAGGTTATTACAATCTCTATTACCCAAGAAGAACACTCCCTCTCTTTCCTATTCTCTATGTCAATTACTCTTCGTATATTTCCCTCTGTTTGTTTCCTCTCTGCTTTGGCCCAGAAACCCCGTGTCTCATTTCCTCCTCTCTGCTTTGGCCCAGAAATGCCTGTCTCCATTTTCTCCTCTCTGCTCTGGCCCAGAAAACCCATGTTGTTTTCTCCTCTCTGATTTGACCCAAAAACCCCATGTCTCTGCTTTCTCCTCTCTGATTTGGCCCAGAAACCCCTTGTCTCCATTTTCTCCTCTCTGCTTTGGCCCAGAAACCCCATGTCTCCGTTTTCTCCTCTCTGCTTTGGCCCAGAAACCCCATCTCTCCGTTTTCTCCTCTCTGCTTTGGCCCAGAAACCCCTTGTCTCTGTTTTCTCCTCTCTGCTTTGGCCCAGAAACCCCATCTCTCCGTTTTCTCCTCTCTGCTTTGGCCCAGAAACCCCATCTCTCCGTTTTCTCCTCTCTGCTTTGGCCCAGAAACCCCTTGTCTCCGTTTTCTCCTCTCTGCTTTGGCTCAGAAACCCCATCTCTCCATTTTCTCCTCTCTGCTTTGGCCCAGAAACCCCTTGTCTCCATTTTCTCCTCTCTGCTTTGGCCCAGAAATCCCATTTCTCAGTTTTCTCCTCTGCTCCATGACAGGAGGAGCTTAGTGTTTAAACCCCTCACTCTGAGTGACAGCTGAGCCTCTCCTCTGCTTTTCTGGTGTGTGTGTGTGTGTGTGTGTGTGTGTGTGTGTGTGTGTGTGTGTGTGTGTGTGTGTGTGTGTGTGTGTGTGTGTGTGTGTGTGTGTGTGTGTGTGTGAGAATGTTTCTCATCACTGCTCGCCATGCCTGATAGCAGAATAATTCCTGAAAGATTCAGAAAAGGATAAAAGGATGTTGAGAGTGAACTAAAAGGACATGGTGACCTTGAAAAGTCCTGCGTCTTTTGAAGAGACACACCTCCATATAGTTGCTACAGTGGTTGGGTATACAGGTTTTGTATTTCAGGCTAAACAGCCTGAGAACATAGTCATCTCATTAAAACAAATGGTCTGGTTTAGAGCTTCAGGGGAGAGGAGAGGGATTGACTGAGCCAACACTCCACGGTTAAGTTTAGGCATTAATTTCTAGTGGTTAAAGTAAGGTGTATGGTTTGGGAAACACATCTAAATGAATGTCAAGCACTGGGATTGAACCCACAATCCTTGGAGACCCTAGTGGATGGTATTGACGGCACCTCCTGACGTCTTGGACAAACGTCTAACACTGGAGAGAGAGAGAGTCTCTCTGGCAGAAATAGTTAGAAAATAACAGAATGAGAGTGTGAGAGAGACAGAAAGCCGGGGGAGAAGAGAATACAGTCTACATCTTATGGACGGTATGTTGTAAGACTGGCTCTGATGATCAAATTCCTAACTTGAGATGGACAATTCGCATTTTCATTAAATCATATCGGGATATTTGAACAACATGTTTTGAGTTGTTCTGCAGATCTCAAGTTAAGACTTGGCCCAGAGTGAGCTGTGTTTGGAGTTTTTGGACTGACATCAGCACAGACCTGGGATAAGATTATACTCCCCATATCATAACTTTAATCATTAGTTAGAGAAAAACAAAGTTGACCTTAGACCAGTGTCTGGGGCCTACGTCATGTGAATCATAAAACATCACCCAAAGTAACATAAAATATAGTTACATTTCAAACATAAGAGTCCTAATTCTCCTTAATGCCCTAAATGACCAACAGTGGAGTGCTCATTTCCTCTGTCAGTTCACTCCATATGTTTCCAAATTCTCTTCCTTCCTCTCCCGTCAACACCCTCAGCCAGGTGACTCTAAGAATACCCCTCCTTCTTCTCAGACTCACGTCTAGACTTTCACCCAGGTGACTGAGAATACTCTTCCTTCTTCTCAGACTCAAGTCTAGACTTTCACCCAGGTGACTGAGAATACTCTTCCTTCCTCTCAGACTCACGTCTAAACTCTCACCCAGGTGACTGAGAATACTCTTCCTTCCTCTCAGACTCACGTCTAAACTCTCACCCAGGTGACTGAGAATACTCTTCCTTCCTCTCAGACTCACGTCTAAACTCTCACCCAGGTGACTGAGAATACTCTTCCTTCCTCTCAGACTCACGTCTAAACTCTCACCCAGGTGACTGAGAATACTCTTCCTTCCTCTCAGACTCACGTCTAAACTCTCACCCAGGTGACTGAGAATACTCTTCCTTCCTCTCAGACTCACATCTAGACTCTCACCCAGATGACCCTGAGAATACTCTTCCTTCCTCTCAGACTCACGTCTAGACCCTCACCCAGATCACCCATATCACCCCGAGACCTCACTTGTTTACTAAGTTAATCGGTGTGGCATGACCCTTTAGTGAACTCTGGGGATGGTCATATACTATATGGATCATTAGGCCTTTAATCTCTATATACTATACCTCTCTAAAGTAAGATAACTTACAGAACTGTATTAAAATGTTCATTGCATGGATCATTTAGCCATTTGATTTAGAATTGTAGACCCCTTTCATGTATAAACATATATATGTATATGCAAAGAGGGGCGGCAGGGTAACCTAGTGGTTAGAGCGTTGGACTAGTAACTGGAAGGTTGCAAGTTCAAACCCCCAAGCTGACAAGGTACAAATCTGTCGTTCTGCCCCTGAACAGGCAGTTAACCCACTGTTCCTAGGCCGTCATTGAAAATAAGAATTTGTTCTTAACTGACTTGCCTAGTTAAATAAAGGTAAAAAAAGATATATATACCTCTAGCTTAAACTGGCAGATTGTTTGTTATGTTATGCATCAGATTTTTAACTGGGTATTAGTTAGTGGGTTCTACAAACATGAACTGTTGCTACAAAATCACCAATGCTTCCTGTCTCTCTGTCATGTTGTCTACTCACAATGTGTTTCCATATCTAATCATTTCACGAAAACACAACAGAGCTGATCAGTGTTATCAAGAAGTGGACATGTTTTCAAGTACACACAGCAGGGAATGTTACAGGCATTGGTATGGCTCAAACTGGTCTTCTGCAGTATAACCTGTCTCTGTCACACTGAAAGGAACGTAGGATGACATCATCAGTCTGATAAGGTCTGTATGCATCAATGGCTCATCATAGTATGAGGGTCATCTCCTGTATGGGTTTGGGTTAGTCTGTATGCATCAGAGGGTCATAGTATGAGGGTCACCTCCTTTATGAGAAAGAGTCTATGAATGAGGACATGGCCACAGAGGAACAGCTGAGGAACACAGGGTCATTCCATATGCGTTGCTATACAGGAGAGACTGATGGGGTCATTCCACGCTTGTGATTACATGTTTTGCTATGCAGGAGAGAATGATGGGTGATCACTTTCCTTTATTGAGGAAAAATGTATTACTATAATCAAGTTTCCATCCAACCTTTTAATGCGAGTAAAGTATGTTGGATAAAAAGGCCTGATGGAGTGTTTTAATAAATAAACGCAACATAAAACAAGAGACACGAACAACGCACAAACTAAACACTGGAACAGAAACAATAACACCTGGGGAAGGAACCAGAGTGACAGATAAAGAGAAGGTAATCAGGGAAGTGATGGAGTTCAGGGGAGTCTGATGACAGGTGCGCGTAACGATGGTGACAGGTGCGCGTAACGATGGTGACAGGTGCGCGTAACGATGGTGACAGGTGCGTGTAATGATGGTGACAGGTGCGTGTAATGATGGTGACAGGTGTGTGAAACGATGGTGACAGGTGCACGTAACGATGGTGACAGGTGTGTGAAATGATGGTGACAGGTGTGTGAAACGATGGTGACAGGTGCACGTAACGATGGTGACAGGTGTGCGCCATAATGAGCAGCCTGGTGACCTAGAGACCGGAGAGGGAACACAGGTGACAGTACCCCCTCCCCGACGTGCGGCTCCGGCCGCAGGACACTGACCAAAAGATGATCCCGGGGATCAGGAGCAGACACCCCTGCTGATGCACGGGAACCTGTCGCCGGCTGGGACAAGGGAACCTGACAGATGGCTGAGGCACGTGATCCTCTGACGAGCCAGTGGAAGCAGGGGAGCCTGGTGATCTGGTGAAGGCATGAAAGACCGAAGAGACTGCTGAGGCAGGGGAGCCTGATGACCTGGTGAAGGCATGAAAGCCCGAAGAGACGGCTGAGGCAGGGGAGCCTGGTGACCTGGTGAAGGCATGAAAGCCCGAAGAGACTGCAGAGGCAGGGGAGCCTGATGACCTGGTGAAGGCATGAAAGCCTGAAGAGACGGCTGAGTCAGGGGAGCCTGGTGATCTGGTGAAGGCATGAAAGCCCGAAGAGCCTGCTGAGGCAGGGGAGCCTGGTGACCTGGTGAAGGCATGAAAGCCTGTAGTGGCTCCCGGACCCGAAGTCATTCCACCTGACACACACACACACACTGATGCTTCCCTTAGGTGAGGCGTTATTCTGTAATGATGTGCGCTGAGAGTCAGGAAGCAAGTTCAGGGAGTGAGTGTTTTAATAAATAAACAACATAAAACAAGAAACATGAACAACGCACAAACTAAACACTGGAACAGAAACAATAATGTCTGGGGAAGGAACCAAGGGAGTGACATACATGGTGCGCAGGTGTGCGCCATAACGAGCAGCCTGGTGACCTAGAGACTGGAGAGGAAGCACAAGTGACAAGAACATTCCAAATGTCGACAAAACAAAATAAACTAAACAAAGGTGGGATCTTTTTGTGTGAAATGAATTAGCGAGAAATCTCTTTGGAAAAATTGCTTTTATGCGCAAATATTCATATAATAACCATAACATCGAAGTAAACTTGGAGTTACGGGATGTCATGATGTGTGGTCCTCCCACTACAACTCGTTGGGAAAGCATGCAGTTTATAGCACTTTGTGACATCGGCTTTATAAATACATTTGGATTTGATTTGAAATTAGGCTACAGATAAGATATGACGGACTTCCACTCTGCTGGCCATACAGGACTAATAAAGGTACATTTTTTGTCATGAATTATGTTTGAAATGATGATTCATCATTTGTTGCTGTGGTAACTGCAGCACCGGTACTTCGTGCCTATGTATATAATGCAACAACTTTGACCAATTTAACTTTTTGTTCCGGTACATTGGAATTGAACTTCAAAAGGTAACTTTTTCAGCACTGCGTCATCACACACAGACATTTTATCTGAAACAAGTCAATTTGATGGAAACAACATCTCTGGTGGGTAAATGCTCATATTGTTTTTATGCAGATTGTAGAATATTCACATGAAAATCTGTTTGCCAATTGGATAGAAACCTAGTTTATGAAGGTGATATGTGGTTGTCTCACATAGATATCTGTAAGCTCTGGATAAGAGTGTCTGCTACTGTAAATAACTAACATGAAAATCTGTTTGCCAATTGGATGGAATCTAGTTTATGAAGGTGATATGTGGTTGTCTCACCTAGATATCTGTAAGCTCTGGATAAGAGCGTCTGCTACTGTAAATAACTAACATGAAGATCTGTCCATTGGATGGAAACCTAGTTTATGAAGGTGATGTGTGATTGTCTCACCTAGATATGGATGGAAACCTGGTTTATGAAGGTGATATGTGATTGTCTCACCTAGATATGGATGGAAACCACATATCACCTTAATAAACTAGGTTTCCATCCATATCTAGGTGAGACAACCACATATCACCTTCATAAACTAGGTTTCCATCCATATCTAGGTGAGACAACCACATATCACCTTCATAAACTAGGTCTCCATCCATATCTAGGTGAGACAACCACATATCACCTTAATAAACTAGGTTTCCATCCATATCTAGGTGAGACAACCACATATCACCTTCATAAACTAGGTCTCCATCCATATCTAGGTGAGACAACCACATATCACCTTCATAAACTAGGTTTCCATCCATATCTAGGTGAGACAATCACATATCACCTTAATAAACTAGGTTTCCATCCATATCTAGGTGAGACAACCACATATCACCTTAATAAACTAGGTTTCCATCCATATCTAGGTGAGACAACCACATATCACCTTAATAAACTAGGTTTCCATCCATATCTAGGTGAGACAACCACATATCACCTTAATAAACTAGGTTTCCATCCATATCTAGGTGAGACAATCACATATCACCTTCATAAACTAGGTTTCCATCCATATCTAGGTGAGACAACCACATATCACCTTAATAAACTAGGTTTCCATCCATATCTAGGTGAGACAACCACATATCACCTTAATAAACTAGGTTTCCATCCATATCTAGGTGAGACAACCACATATCACCTTAATAAACTAGGTTTCCATCCATATCTAGGTGAGACAACCACATATCACCTTAATAAACTAGGTTTCCATCCATATCTAGGTGAGACAACCACATATCACCTTCATAAACTAGGTCTCCATCCATATCTAGGTGAGACAACCACATATCACCTTAATAAACTAGGTTTCCATCCATATCTAGGTGAGACAATCACATATCACCTTAATAAACTAGGTTTCCATCCATATCTAGGTGAGACAACCACATATCACCTTCATAAACTAGGTCTCCATCCATATCTAGGTGAGACAACCACATATCACCTTAATAAACTAGGTTTCCATCCATATCTAGGTGAGACAATCACATATCACCTTAATAAACTAGGTTTCCATCCATATCTAGGTGAGACAATCACATATCACCTTCATAAACTAGGTCTCCATCCATATCTAGGTGAGACAACCACATATCACCTTCATAAACTAGGTTTCCATCCAATTGGCAACATATTTTCATGCGGAATATTCAAACATCTGCAAAAAGAAAGTAATACACATTTTTCCACCAGTGATACGTTTCCCCCAGAAGGACTTGTTGCCGATAAAAGTCAGAGCACACAACGTGCACTTTTTCATTTAATTTTCATGTACTGAATAACAATGTAATGTTCAATGTGTTTCTACTTAGTTTTGTCCAAAACTGTTGAGTTAAATAGCATTGCACCACTCTGGTCTTGGTACGTGAACCCTAGCCAACGGCTCCAAGATACAGTGCTGGTAGGATGTGTGGGTAGGTTGGTCTACATGGCGAGATTATTATGGAAAATCATATTTTTATTTGTTAAACGGCAGTCAAGCATCGATCATCATGTCACCAGAATAAGACCTTTAACATTTATTGGAAAGGAACGTCAAGCTCATACAGTGCACTTTCAGCACCCTGTGAACTTCATCATAACTTATTTCATCTGTAGCCTAATAAACTGCATGGAGGACCACACACCATGTCATCAAGTGACTCCAAGTTTACTTTGATAATGATGGTTATCAGAGCCGGTCCTGACCTCCCTGGGGCCCTAAGACAAATTCAGCTAAGGGGCCCTCCTACCTGACCTGTAAGCCATGTAAACCATTTACCATTGTCACACAGTCACACCTGCCACCCCAGTGCTCCTACTACAATCCTCCACACAGTCACACCTGCCACCGCAGTGCTCCTACTACAATCCTCCACACAGTCACACCTGCCACCCCAGTGCTCCTACTACAATCCTCCACACAGTCACACCTGCCACCGCAGTGCTCCCACTACAATCCTCCACACAGTCACACCTGACACCCCAGTGCTCCTACTACAATCCTCCACACAGTCACACCTGCCACCCCAGTGCTCCTACTACAATCCTCCACACAGTCACACCTGCCACCGCAGTGCTCCTACTACAATCCTCCACACAGTCACATCTGCCACCACAGTGCTCCTACTACAATCCTCCACACAGTCACACCTGCCACCCCAGTGCTCCCACTACAATCCTCCACACAGTCACACCTGCCACCCCAGTGCTCCCACTACAATCCTCCACACAGTCACACCTGACACCCCAGTGCTCCCACTACAATCCTCCACACAGTCACACCTGCCACCCCAGTGCTCCTACTACAATCCTCCACACAGTCACACCTGCCACCCCAGTGCTCCTACTACAATCCTCCACACAGTCGCACCTGCCACCCCAGTGCTCCTACTACAATCCTCCACACAGTCACACCTGCCACCGCAGTGCTCCTACTACAATCCTCCAAACAGTCACACCTGCCACCGCAGTGCTCCCACTACAATCCTCCACACAGTCACACCTGCCACCGCAGTGCTCCCACTACAATCCTCCACACAGTCACACCTGCCACCCAGTGCTCCCACTACAATCCTCCACACAGTCACACCTGCCACCCCAGTGCTCCCACTACAATCCTCCACACAGTCACACCTGCCACCCCAGTGCTCCTACTACAATCCTCCACACAGTCACACCTGCCACCGCAGTGCTCCTACTACAATCCTCCACACAGTCACACCTGCCACCCCAGTGCTCCTACTACAATCCTCCACACAGTCACACCTGCCACCCCAGTGCTCCCACTACAATCCTCCACACAGTCACACCTGACACCCCAGTGCTCCTACTACAATCCTCCACACAGTCACACCTGCCACCCCAGTGCTCCTACTACAATCCTCCACACAGTCACACCTGCCACCGCAGTGCTCCTACTACAATCCTCCACACAGTCACATCTGCCACCACAGTGCTCCTACTACAATCCTCCACACAGTCACACCTGCCACCCCAGTGCTCCCACTACAATCCTCCACACAGTCACACCTGCCACCCCAGTGCTCCTACTACAATCCTCCACACAGTCACACCTGCCACCCCAGTGCTCCCACTACAATCCTCCACACAGTCACACCTGACACCCCAGTGCTCCCACTACAATCCTCCACACAGTCACACCTGCCACCCCAGTGCTCCTACTACAATCCTCCACACAGTCACACCTGCCACCCCAGTGCTCCTACTACAATCCTCCACACAGTCACACCTGCCACCCCAGTGCTCCTACTACAATCCTCCACACAGTCACACCTGCCACCGCAGTGCTCCTACTACAATCCTCCACACAGTCACACCTGCCACTGCAGTGCTCCCACTACAATCCTCCACACAGTCACACCTGCCACCGCAGTGCTCCCACTACAATCCTCCACACAGTCACACCTGCCACCCCAGTGCTCCTACTACAATCCTCCACACAGTCACACCTGCCACCCCAGTGCTCCTACTACAATCCTCCACACAGTCACACCTGACACCCCAGTGCTCCTACTACAATCCTCCACACAGTCACACCTGACACCCCAGTGCTCCTACTAAAATCCTCCACACAGTCACACCTGACACCCCAGTGCTCCTACTACAATCCTCCACACAGTCACACCTGCCACCCAGTGCTCCTACTACAATCCTCCACACAGTCACACCTGCCACCCCAGTGCTGCTACTACAATCCTCCACACAGTCACACCTGACACCCCAGTGCTCCTACTACAATCCTCCACACAGTCACACCTGCCACCCCAGTGCTCCTACTACAATCCTCCACACAGTCACACCTGTCACCCCAGTGCTCCTACTACAATCCTCCACACAGTCACACCTGCCACCCCAGTGCTCCTACTACAATCCTCCACACAGTCACACCTGCCACCCCAGTGCTCCTACTACAATCCTCCACACAGTCACACCTGCCACCCCAGTGCTCCCACTACAATCCTCCACACAGTCACACCTGCCACCCCAGTGCTCCTACTACAATCCTCCACACAGTCACACCTGACACCCCAGTGCTCCCACTACAATCCTCCACACAGTCACACCTGACACCCCAGTGCTCCCACTACAATCCTCCACACAGTCACACCTGCCACCCCAGTGCTCCCACTACAATCCTCCACACAGTCACACCTGACACCCCAGTGCGCCCACTACAATCCTCCACACAGTCACACCTGCCACCCCAGTGCTCCTACTACAATCCTCCACACAGTCACACCTGCCACCCCAGTGCTCCCACTACAATCCTCCACACAGTCACACCTGCCACCGCAGTGCTCCTACTACAATCCTCCACACAGTCACACCTGCCACCCCAGTGCTCCTACTACAATCCTCCACACAGTCACACCTGACACCCCAGTGCTCCTACTACAATCCTCCACACAGTCACACCTGACACCCCAGTGCTCCCACTACAATCCTCCACACAGTCACACCTGCCACCCCAGTGCTCCCACTACAATCCTCCACACAGTCACACCTGCCACCCCAGTGCTCCTACTACAATCCTCCACACAGTCACACCTGCCACCGCAGTGCTCCTACTACAATCCTCCACACAGTCACACCTGCCACCCCAGTGCTCCTACTACAATCCTCCACACAGTCACACCTGCCACCGCAGTGCTCCTACTACAATCCTCCACACAGTCACACCTGCCACCGCAGTGCTCCTACTACAATCCTCCACACAGTCACACCTGCCACCCCAGTGCTCCTACTACAATCCTCCACACAGTCACACCTGCCACCGCAGTGCTCTTACTACAATCCTCCACACAGTCACACCTGCCACCGCAGTGCTCCTACTACAATCCTCCACACAGTCACACCTGCCACCCCAGTGCTCCTACTACAATCCTCCACACAGTCACACCTGCCACCGCAGTGCTCCTACTACAATCCTCCACACAGTCACACCTGACACCCCAGTGCTCCTACTACAATCCTCCACACAGTCACACCTGCCACCCCAGTGCGCCCACTACAATCCTCCACACAGTCACACCTGACACCCCAGTGCTCCCACTACAATCCTCCACACAGTCACACCTGCCACCCCAGTGCTCCTACTACAATCCTCCACACAGTCACACCTGCCACCCCAGTGCTCCTACTACAATCCTCCACACAGTCACACCTGCCACCCCAGTGCGCCCACTACAATCCTCCCTCCTTTAAAACAGTTTGCTCCATCTGTCGGTCTGAGAACAAGAACAAAATTAGGTATAAACAAACAATATTTATTGAATATAATATTTTCTGTAGAATCTTAAGATAAGTTAATATTAACATGAACTTAAATAAGAAATTGTAGAAAATATAAAATATAAAAATACAATAATAACATATAACACTGAGCATTGGCTCTGCTGCCTGGTAATTAGTCCAGTCCTCACAATATTATACAAATAGCTTTGTCTATACAATGTAAACATAAGCCTATAGTGTTATGGTGAGTGAATGAGGACCCAAAAGCGAACTAACTTAAACAGAGCTTCTTTAATAACCAAACATAGGTAGGCTCAGATAGACCGGCAGATTCCGACAGGACAGGACAAGGTTACAGCAAACATGACGATAGTCTGGCTCAGGCATGAAACACAACAAACAAGAATCCGACAAGGACAGGAACAGAAACAGAGAGAGATATAGGGACCTAATCAGAGGGAAAAAGGGAACAGGTGGGAAACGGGGTGAATGGGTAGTTAGAGGAGACAAGGAACAGCTGGGGGAAAGCGGGGGAGAAAAGGTAACCTAACAACGACCAGCAGAGGGAGACAGGGTGAAGGGAAAGGACAGAGACAAGACACAACATGACAGTACATGACAGTACCCCCCCACTCACCGAGCGCCTCCTGGCGCACTCGAGGAGGAAACCTGGCGGCAACGGAGGAAATCCTCGATCAGCGCACGGTCCAGCACGTCCCGAGAGGGAACCCAACTCCTCTCCTCAGGACCGTACCCCTCCCAATCTACGAGGTACTGGTGACCACGGCCCCGAGGACGCATGTCCAAAATTCTACGGACCCTGTAGATGGGTGCGCCCTCGACAAGGATGGGGGGGGGGGGGGGGGGGCCAAGACGAGCGGGGGCGCGAAGGACGGGCTTGATGCAGGAGACATGGAAGACCGGGTGGACGCGACGAAGGTATCGCGGAAGAAGAAGTCGAACTGCGACAGGATTAATGACCCGAGAAATACGGAACGGACCAATGAACCGCGGGGTCAACTTGCGAGAAGCCGTCTTAAGGGGAAGGTTCTGAGTGGAGAGCCAAACTCTCTGACCGCGACAATATCTAGGACTCTTAGTTCTACGCTTATTAGCAGCCCTCACAGTCTGCGTCCTATAACGGCAAAGTGCAGACCTGACCCTCTTCCAGGTGCGCTCGCAACGTTGGACAAAAGCCTGAGCGGAGGGGACGCTGGACTCGGCGAACTGAGATGAGAACAGCGGAGGCTGGTACCCGAGGCTACTCTGAAAAGGAGATAGCCCGGTCGCAGACGAAGGAAGCGAGTTGTGGGCGTATTCTGCCCAGGGGAGCTGTTCTGACCAAGACGCAGGGTTACGAAAAGAAAGACTGCGTAAGATGCGACCAATAGTCTGATTGGCCCGTTCTGCTTGACCGTTAGACTGGGGGTGAAAGCCGGAAGAGAGACTGACGGAAGCCCCAATCAAACGGCAAAACTCCCTCCAAAATTGAGACGTGAATTGCGGACCTCTGTCCGAAACGACGTCTGACGGAAGGCCATGAATTCTGAAAACATTCTCGATGATGATTTGTGCCGTCTCTTTAGCAGAAGGAAGCTTAGCAAGGGGAATGAAATGAGCCGCCTTAGAGAACCTATCGACAACCGTAAGAATAACAGTCTTCCCCGCTGACGAAGGCAGTCCGGTGACAAAATCTAAGGCGATGTGAGACCACGGTCGAGAGGGAATAGGAAGCGGCCTGAGACGGCCGGCAGGAGGAGAGTTACCGGACTTAGTCTGCGCGCAGACCGAACAAGCAGCCACGAAACGACGCGTGTCATGCTCCCGGGTGGGCCACCAAAAACGCTGGCGAATGGAAGCAAGCGTACCCCGAACGCCAGGGTGGCCGGCTAACTTGGCAGAGTGAGCCCACTGAAGAACGGCCAGACGAGTAGGAACGGGAACGAAAAGAAGGTTCCTAGGACAAGCGCGCGGCGACGGAGTGTGAGTGAGCGCTTGTTTTACCTGCCTCTCAATTCCCCAGACAGTCAACCCGACAACACGCCCCTCAGGGAGAATCCCCTCGGGGTCAGTGGAGGCTACTGAAGAACTGAAGAGACGAGACAAAGCATCAGGCTTGGTGTTCTTAGAGCCCGGACGATAAGAAATCACGAACTCGAAACGAGCGAAAAACAGCGCCCAACGCGCCTGACGCGCATTAAGTCGTTTGGCAGAACGGATGTACTCAAGGTTCCTATGGTCAGTCCAAACGACAAAAGGAACGGTCGCCCCCTCCAACCACTGTCGCCATTCGCCTAGGGCTAACCGGATGGCGAGCAGTTCGCGGTTACCCACATCATAGTTACGTTCCGACGGCGACAGGCGATGAGAAAAATACGCGCATGGGTGGACCTTGTCGTCAGAGAGGGAGCGCTGAGAAAGGATGGCTCCCACGCCCACCTCTGACGCGTCAACCTCGACAACGAACTGTCTAGAGACGTCAGGTGTAACAAGGATAGGAGCGGATGTAAAACGATTCTTGAGGAGATCAAAAGCTCCCTGGGCGGAAACGGACCACTTAAAGCACGTCTTGACAGAAGTAAGGGCTGTGAGAGGAGCTGCCACCTGACCGAAATTACGGATGAAACGACGATAGAAGTTCGCGAAGCCGAGAAAGCGCTGCAGCTCGACGCGTGACTTAGGGACGGGCCAATCAATGACAGCTTGGACCTTAGCGGGATCCATCTTAATGCCTTCAGCGGAAATAACAGAACCGAGAAATGTGACGGAGGAGGCATGAAAAGTGCACTTCTCAGCCTTCACAAAAAGACAATTCTCTAAAAGGCGCTGGAGGACACGTCGAACGTGCTGAACATGAATCTGGAGTGACGGTGAAAAAATCAGGATATCGTCAAGGTAAACGAAAACAAAGATGTTCAGCATGTCTCTCAGGACATCATTGACTAATGCCTGAAAGACAGCTGGAGCGTTAGCGAGGCCGAAAGGAAGAACCCGGTATTCAAAGTGCCCTAACGGAGTGTTAAACGCCGTCTTCCACTCGTCCCCCTCCCTGATGCGCACGAGATGGTAAGCGTTACGAAGGTCCAACTTAGTGAAAAACCTGGCTCCCTGCAGGATCTCGAAGGCTGAAGACATAAGAGGAAGCGGATAACGATTCTTCACTGTTATGTCATTCAGCCCTCGATAATCTATGCAGGGGCGCAGAGACCCGTCCTTCTTCTTGACAAAAAAAACCCCCGCTCCGGCGGGAGAGGAGGAGGGGACTATGGTACCGGCGTCAAGAGCTACAGACAAATAATCTTCGAGAGCCTTACGTTCGGGAGCCGACAGAGAGTATAGTCTACCCCGGGGGGGGGTGGTTCCCGGAAGGAGATCAATACTACAATCATACGACCGGTGTGGAGGAAGAGAGGTGGCCCTGGACCGACTGAACACCGTGCGCAGATCGTGATATTCCTCCGGCACCCCTGTCAAATCACCAGGCTCCTCCTGTGAAGAAGAGACAGAGGAAACAGGAGGGATAGCAGACATTAAACATTTCACATGACAAGAGACGTTCCAGGAGAGGATAGAATTACTAGACCAATTAATGGAAGGATTATGACAAACTAGCCAGGGATGGCCCAAAACAACAGGTGTAAAAGGTGAACGAAAAATTAAAAAAGAAATGGTTTCACTATGATTACCAGAAACAGTGAGGGTTAAAGGTAGCGTCTCACGCTGAATCCTGGGGAGAGGACTACCATCCAGAGCGAACAAGGCCGTGGGCTCCTTTAACTGTCTGAGAGGAATGTCATGTTCCCGAGCCCAGGTCTCGTCCATAAAACAGCCCTCCGCCCCAGAGTCTATTAAGGCACTGCAGGAAGCTGACGAACCGGTCCAGCGTAGATGGACCGACAAGGTAGTGCAGGATCTTGAAGGAGAGACAGGAGTAGTAGCGGGGAAAGCGGGGGAGAAAAGGTAACCTAACAACGACCAGCAGAGGGAGACAGGGTGAAGGGAAAGGACAGAGACAAGACACAACATGACAGTACATGACATATAGTCTATGGCTGCAGCTATATGTCTTTAAATAGTCAAATAAACCCTATAGAGCTGTGTGATTAAGGTAGGTTCCCTCTACAGCCTGGGCATTTTCAGCATCAGCATGGGCACCAGTCTATCTGGACTGTCTGGAGGAAATTGAAAAAGTATGTCACATAGTTAGTTAAGCCATTTCATTAGTTAAGCTAGTTAAGCCACAGTCATTTACACAAATTCACTTCTGCCATACAATCTTAAGTGTGTAAACATTTGAATGTTTGAATTAAAATCTTACCATCAAAATACTCCTCTACTGCACTTTATTGAGGCAAAATCATCACAATGATGTCATCACAGGACATGTGTTTCCCTACATCATGATTTATGCTCATGATGGCCAGACCATTCAAACGCTCATGATGGCCAGACCATTCAAACGCTCATGATGGCCAGACCACTCAAACGCTCATGATGGCCAGACCACTCAAACGCTCATGATGGCCAGACCACTCAAACGCTCATGATGGCCAGACCATTCAAACGCTCATGATGGCCAGACCATTCAAACGCTCATGATGGCCAGACCACTCAAACGCTCATGATGGCCAGACCACTCAAACGCTCATGATGGCCAGACCACTCAAATGCTCATGATGGCCAGACCACTCAAACGCTCATGATGGCCAGACCATTCAAACGCTCATGATGGCCAGACCACTCAAACGCTCATGATGGCCAGACCACTCAAACGCTCATGATGGCCAGACCACTCAAACGCTCATGATGGCCAGACCACTCAAACGCTCATGATGGTCAGACCACTCAAACGCTCATGATGGCCAGACCACTCAAATGCTCATGATGGCCAGACCACTCAAACGCTCATGATGGCCAGACCACTCAAACGCTCATGATGGCCAGACCATTCAAACGCTCATGATGGCCAGACCACTCAAACGCTCATGATGGCCAGACCACTCAAACGCTCATGATGGCCAGACCACTCAAACGCTCATGATGGCCAGACCACTCAAACGCTCATGATGGCCAGACCATTCAAACGCTCATGATGGCCAGACCACTCAAACGCTCATGATGGCCAGACCATTCAAACGCTCATGATGGCCAGACCACTCAAACGCTCATGATGGCCAGACCACTCAAACGCTCATGATGGCCAGACCACTCAAACGCTCATGATGGCCAGACCATTCAAACGCTCATGATGGCCAGACCACTCAAACGCTCATGATGGCCAGACCACTCAAACGCTCATGATGGCCAGACCACTCAAACGCTCATGATGGCCAGACCACTCAAACGCTCATGATGGCCAGACCACTCAAACGCTCATAATGGCCAGACCATTCAAACGTTCCTGTGACATGGAAGACCTCAGGTAGCTTTTGATGTGCTTTCATTTTGAAAAGCTCCTCTCTGACGATGCTACTGTTACGGGTAGAGTGACTGCAATTCTTAGGGTTGGATAGAGTTCCTCCAGGGTTTTTTTCCTAACAGAGAAAGGAAAGCAGGTCAAAGGCAGTCATCTTATCTGATAGCAGATCAGGTTCATTCTAAATCTCCTGTGTCAGATCCATTCCACTGATGTCACAGTCATCTATGAAGGTTAAGAGTGTTTTCAACTTCCATGCAGTGAGCCTTTAAAGATTCACTGGACATCTGAGAGGCAGTGTTGATGTTCAGCGGCACACTATATTTGGTTTTCACCTGGTTGAGGGTTTGAAATCTCTCATCCCTGGATGTCAAAGCAGAGTTGACCACAATGTTAAAGGGTTTTCAGTGCATCAGTCAGTGGTTCATCAGGAGCCTCAGCTGAAATGCCTCTTGCTGTTTCTCAGCCTCTTCTCTTTCAGAACAGCCTCCATTTTCATTTCTTCACAAATGCTTTTGGCTGTTGTCTGGGCCTCAGAGTATCCAGTTTCCCAGTATGTAGTGAGGGAGGACTTTGCATTTGAGATTAAATTCACTGCAATATCCAACTGCATTGAGGCGGATTGGAGGAGCTCGTTAACCTCGTTGGTCATTGTCAGTATCTCACACCATACGACACAGCAAACCAAGAAGCAGTGGGACCCAACTTCCTCTGCAAGTGCTTTTGCCTCCATTTTGGCCACTGGATCGTTGATCGTCTGTCTGCCTTCCAGTAATGCCTCCCGAACCTCAGAAGCCTGATACCTGATTGCATGAACACTTTGGAGCCTACTCTCCCAGTGTCACTCCATGACCTCACGGTTATGTTCACGTGTTTCTTCAGAACAATCCATCTTTGTGTGTCAGCTGAAAAGAAGGTGAAGAGCTTTTGCACATTCCCAAAAAACCCAACTGCATCTTTTGAAGATTTGGCAGCATCTGCAATGACAAGGTTTAAAGTATGTGCTCCAGATGAGGCGAACACGGCTCTGGGATGTTTTATCAGTAGTCTGGCTTTACTCCTTGGTGCTTGCCCTTCATGTTGGTCCCATTATCATAAACTTGCCCTCTGCAATCTTCAAATGGAATCTTCAGCTTGTTCAGCTTATCTAAGATGACAGTGGACAGATTCAAGGCTGTTGTAACCTCAACATTCACAAAGCAGAGGAAGTGCTCCTTGATCTCTGGCTTCCCCTTTAAAGCCACGCTTCTCAGAATAACGGACATTTGCTCCTGGTGACTAATGTCAGGTGTACAGCCCAAGATAATGGAGAAGTACTTTGAGTCTCTTACTTGAGTCACTATTGCATCCAGAATCTTGTCACTAACAATCTGTATCAGCTCATTCTGTGTGAGCTTCCCAGGGTAATGAGCATGTGTCTCTCCCTCTTTACTTTTGCTGAGATGATTTTTCATAACGGGGTCAAATTTTTCCAGTAATTCAACCTCTTTTAGGAAGTTTTCATTATCTGGTTGGAAGAGTTTGTCTGATGAACCCCTGAATGCTAGGTTTCTTTCAGCCAGAGACTCAGCGATACTAATTAAACGTGTAAGGACATCCCACCATCTCTTTCTTTCAGCCAGAGACTCAGTGATACTAATTAAACGTGTAAGGACATCACACCATCTCTTTCTTTCAGCCAGAGACTCAGTGATACTAATTAAACGTGTAAGGACATCCCACCATCTCTTTCTTTCAGCCTCCAAATTGTCATTTGCATCTGCAAATTGTCATTTGCATCAAGAGACTGTCCCCGACTTAGGCGCAGACCAAGTTCTCTCCACTTAAACATATTGTGTGTGTGTTCAGGACTACCCTCATGGTGTTTCAGAATGGTGTTGATATTTGACCAGTCATTCACACATTCCTTTATTCTTTTGTAGTCTTTTGTAGAAAAGAGCTTAGAGCTAAAACGATACACAGCGTTGTTTTTAATTGAGTATGAAAGCCAGCTCCTGGTAATCTTTTCCCCATTTGACAGCTGTCTCTGTAATAAGCCTGAATGGAAACCTCTTCTAGACTTGTTTTTAGGGTAAGAAAAATCCAGTCCTAGTTTGAATGAACCTCTGCGCACTAACTCAGTCCTTATAAAGTCTGTTAAGACTGGGGATCAATCACCCGGGTCATTTGGTCGAGCAGCAACTGTTCTATTAGGGTCTGAGCTGCTTGTATCTGATGTTGACTGTACATCTCTGGTTGTGCTAGTACTGGCTAAGGCTGCCTGTACTTCATCTGGGTCTGTGTTAGTATTTGCTGAAGCCAGCTGTATTTGGTATGTGTTAGTACCTGCTAAAGACAGCTGTATTGAGTATGTGTTAGTATTTGCTGAAGCCAGCTGTATTGGGTCTGTGTTAGTACCTGCTAAAGACAGCTGTATTGAGTATGTGTTAGTATTTGCTGAAGCCAGCTGTATTGGGTCTGTGTTAGTATTTGCTGAAGCCAGCTGTATTTGGTATGTGTTAGTATTTGCTGAAGCCAGCTGTATTGGGTATGTGTTAGTATTTGCTGAAGCCAGCTGTATTGGGTATGTGTTAGTATTTGCTGAAGCCGTCTGTACTTGGTCTGTGTTAGAACCTGCTGAGGCTGGATGTGGATTGCTATTGAGAAAGGCCGCCGTAGGCAGAAATCACATTTGATTTGATTTGATTTGGCTCTCATGTGCTCACTGCCCACAAAATTAGGTGGAAACTGAGCTGCACTGCCTGACCTCCTGCCAAATGCATGACCATACTAGAGACACATATTTCCCTCAGATTACACAGATCCATTTGAAAACAAACCCGGTTTTGATAAACTCCCATATCTACTGGGTGAAATACCACAGTGTGCCATCACAGCAGCAAGATTTGTGACCTGTTGCCATAAGAAAAGGTCAACCAGTGAAGAACACACACCATTGTAAATACAACCCATATTTATGTCTATTTATTTTCCCTTAACCATTTGCACATCGTTACAACACTGTATATATAAACAACGACATTTGTAATGTTTTTATTCCTTTTGCACTTCTGTGAGTGTAATGTTTACTGTTTATTTCACTTTATCTTATTATCTACTTGCTTTGGCAATGTAAACATATGTTTCCCATGTCAATAAAGTCCCTTGAATTGAATTGACTAGATAATCATTGTCTTGTTTTAAAATGATGTGCTCCTATGAGGAGTGCCATCACGCCTATATATTGTCTGGACTGGTCCCAACAGTGGTTGCTGCTGGAAAGTGGCAGTTTCATTTCGTGCGCATGCATGTTCACGAGCGACACGGTTATCTTTTCCGAGCTACTGTTTATAAACACCGTTGCCCGTTGGCATTTATCAAACGTAATAAATAGTTGTATTTCACTCTCACCTTTGTCAGAACAAAGTCACAGAACACCGCCCTGGAAGTGGCTGGCAAGCAAGACACAGACAGACCAAGAGATGCACTGGCCAGCTAGGTTAGCAAGACAGACAGACTAGAGAGAGAGAGAGAGAGAGAGAGAGAGAGAGAGAGAGACAGACTAGAGAGACAGAGAGAGATAGAGAGAGAGAGAGAGAGAGAGAGAGACTAGAGAGGGAGAGAGAGAGAGAGAGAGGAGAGAGAGAGAGAGAGAGCATACTTAAATTCACACAGGACACAGGATAAGACAGGAGAAATACTCCAGATATAACAGACTGACCCTAGCCCCCCGACACATAAACTACTGCAGCATAAATACTGGAGGCTGATACAGGAGGGGTCGGGAGACACTGTGGCCCCGTTCGACGATACTCCCAGACAGGGCCAAACAGGCATGATATAACCCCACCAACTTTGCCAAAGCACAGCCCCCACACCACTAGAGGGATATCTTCAACCACCAACTTACCATCCTGAGACAAGGCTGAGTATAGCCCACGAAGATCTCCGCCACGGCACAACCCAAGGGGGGGGGGGGGGGGGGGGGGGGTTGGGCGCCAACCCAGACAGGAAGACCACGTCAGTGACTCAACCCACTCAAGTGACGCACCCCTCCTACGGACGGCATGGAAGAGCACCAGTAAGCCAGTGACTCAGCCCCTGTAACAGGGTTAGAGGCAGAGAATCCCAGTGGAGAGAGGGGAACCGGCCAGGCAGAGACAGCAAGGGCGAATCGTTGCTCCAGTGCCTTTCAGTTCACCTTCACACTCCTTGGCCAGACTACACTCAATCATAGGACCTACTGAAGAGATGAGTCTTCAATAAAGACTTAAATGTTGACACTGAGTCTGTGTCTCTCACATGGGTAGGCAGACCATTCAATAAAAATGGAGCTCTGTGGCCTCCTGGGTGGCGCAGTGGTTAAGGGCGCCACCAGAGACTCTGGGTTCACGCCCAGGCTCTGTTGTAACCGGTAACCGTGTCGTAAACAGCCTTCAGCTGTTTGCTTAGAAACTATAGGGACAATAAGGAGGCCTGCATATGTAGCAGGACCAAATTGGATGGCAGGACCAAATTGGAAAGATAGGAACAAGCCCATGTAATGCTTTGTAGGTTAGCAGTAGAACCTTGAACCTTGAAATCAGCCCAGGAAGTGTAGAAAGGCTAGCACTGGAGTAATATGATCAACTTTTTGGTTCTAGCAGCTGTGTTTAGCACTAACTTTAGCAATGACCTACTCTCCGGGTAGCTGGAGAGTAGGTCATTGCAGAAGTCTAACCTAGAAGTGACAAAAGCATGGATACATTTTTCTGCATCATTTTTGGACAGAAAGTTTTGGATTTTTGCAATGTTACGTAGATGGAATCTAAGCTGTTCTTGAAACAGTCTTGATATGTTCGTCAAAAGAGAGATCAGGGTCCAGAGTAACGCAGATGTCCTTCACAGTTTTATTTGAGACGACTGTACAACCATCAAGATTAATTGTCATATTTAACAGAAGATCTCTTTGTTTCTTGGGACCTAGAACAAGCATCTCTGTTTTTTCGGTGTTTAAAAGTAGAACATTTTCAGCCATCCACTTCCTTATGTCTGAAACACAGGCTTCCAGCGAGGGAAATTTTGGGGCTTCACCATGTTTCATCGAAATGTACAGCTGTGTGTCATCCACATAGCAGTGAAAGTTAACATTATGTTTCCGAATGACATCACCAAGAGGGAAAATGTATATTGAAAACAATAGTGGTCCCAAAACGGAACCTTGAGGAACACCAAGATTTACAGTTGATTTGTCAGAGGACAAACCATCCACAGAGACAAACTAATATCTTTCCGACAGATAAGATCTAAACCAGGCCAGAACTTGTCCGTGTAGAGCAATTTGGGTTTCCAATCTCTCCAAAATAATGTGGTGATCGATGGTATCAAAAGCAGCACTAAGGTCTAGGAGCACGAGGACAGATCCAGAGCCTCGGTCTGATGCCATTAAAAGGTCATTTATCACCTTCACAAGTGTCTCAGTGCTATGATGGGGTCTAAAACCAGACTGAAGCGTTTCGTATACATTGTTTGTCTTCAGGAAGGCTGTGAGACGCAGCGCAACAGCTTTTTCTACATTTTTTTGAGAGGAATCTCAAATCTCCCGATTCGATATAGGTCGATAGTTTTTAAAATATTTTCTGGGTCAAGGTTTGGCTTTTTCAAGAGAGGCTTTATTACTGCCACTTTTAGTGAGTTTGGTACACATCCTGTGGATAGAGAGCCATTTATTATGTTTAACAAATGAGGGCCAAGCAAAGGAAGCAGCTCTTTCAGTAGAGAACATACGTTTACTTGATTGCTGTTCCCGCAATTCACTCTTCACTCTCATAGTGTTTTTTTCTCCTTTTTTGACCAGAAGCATATTTCTGCTTAGTGCTCTCATTGAAGTTGTAAACATTGACACCCGCTTTAACACGAGGGGGATGCGGGCCCATTGCGTAATTTGCGGGGCCCTACGCAATCTGATGGTTATTATATCAATAATTGCACCTAAAGGCGTTTCCACCACCATTTCTCGCACAATTAATTTGACCAAACCAAAAAGATCCCACCATGTCGAACGAACAAATTATTTGTTGCCATTTATGAAATTGTACCGAAACTACATGTTTCCATCACAGCTGTAATTTGTATACCTTATGACTTTATTCACATAAAAACTCTGGATAGGAAACATGGTTGTAGATGTAGACTAAGTTCGAGTCAATGAAGGTCATTGCATAACACACTTTTAGCCCGCCTTCCCACCCCCGAACCAAGGTTCGTTGCAACTTGCAAGTTATTGAGAAAGGGGAGTTTGATCAACGAATAATGGAAGGAGTAACCATTATCATATCAGTGACTGACCGACCTGCGGTACAGGCAGCCTATTCGCTCATGGCGCAATCCGCTCGCCCCAGCTATTTAGGAGCGACTTGTGGCGCGCTCCTCATCTACTCGCAGCTCGAGCTTCGTTGACAGGCTCACTTCTAAACGCTGCCTTAAAGAGAGGTAACGTATCAGTAACCGCTAAGTGGGAACTTCACTGGGATACTTCAATGACAGGTCACACGTTTACTCGCCGGTCATTTGACTTTCCGTTGATTTATCCTACATTTCTCGCGGAAGCGTCCGTTCAATAGATCTAGAATAGAAATACAACCGTATTGGACTCTGGCTTGGGGGTGTTGTAGGCTCGTGGAGTTAACAGGTAGACGAGATAAGCTTGTGTTCACGTTCTTTGCCTGCAAGGGAAGAGCGAGGCGGAAATCTACAGACAGGCAGCGAGAAAGGAAGAGGAGATGCGGCACGTGCAGTAGCTAATGGGGATCCTAATAAACTAATCTAAACAGGTAGCCTACATTCTCACCAACATCAATTTCCAGGTCGTATTCCCTCCGCGCATCTGATTGACTTTGATTGACGTTTGATTGGTTGATGTAATGCCCATATACATCATCGATCGAAAATTTTCAGAGATACCTGGTAAGTTGGGTTACACGTGCCAAATCTATTCTAACTATTGCTTTTTTGATGCTTGTTTTGTGTGTGGGACAAGTGACGTTCATCGGTTGATCATGTCTTCCCACTGAGTTTTCTTTACTCTTGTTTGATGTGCAACAGTTAGGAAATGAACTCAGTCGCCTAAGCGCATTCGGCTTCTTTCCCTTCTTGGTCATTCAGTGTCTCTCGCCAGATACGATCATGTGTTTATTGATGTCATAATTGTAGACAGATTTTTTTGCTCACCAAATAGATGTTTTAATATGACTAGTTTCCCCCTCGGACATGCTTCGCACAGACTAGAATGTGTTTGTGATGGATCTTTAAAATAAATTGTGAACATATTTTCATTCCAGCTCTGTCATTTCTATATATAAAATACCGTTTGAATTGTTGTGTTGGGGACAGTCATGGACATATGTGTTCGTCTCCATTGAAATGATTCCCTGTAGGGGTTGGGTTCAGACTACATGGGTTTTTATAGTGTTTAGCCATTATTCAAAGGATTCATTTTAGTAATTGAAACTTTTCATCCCCTGGACATTTTGATGGTAAATAATGTCTTCCTGGAGCCTTAACTTCAGGGAATATGCTTAAACTACTGTGTGTTTTGTGGTTACAGTGAAACATGACTTTCATTTTGAAGGGGTTTGTGAGGTCTCATTGCAATGTTTCAAATTCATCAGAGTAACAGACAACAACCATAAATACAGCCTGTGAGCCCCCACGCGTCACACACAAACAGAGGTGTGTGCGAAACAGTGTGTGTGGTGCGTGCGTGCTTCTGTGTGTAAGACATAGTCCTACTAAAAGTACTGCCTACAAGTCACTCCTACAGTAGGAGGCCCCACTGTCTCACTCCTACAGTAGGAGGCCCCACTGTCTCACTCCTACAGTAGGAGGCCCCACTGTCTCACTCCTACATGCTAAATGCCATCTCTCTTCTAACATCTCTCCCTCTTTCCCCCCACCTCGCTTGCATATGTCAGAAGTCATTCTATCCTAGTGCTTAGACTTGACGTGCCTGGCAGGATTATGGCTCTCTCTCACACACACACACACACACACTCATGGAGCACCCCCCATATCGAGACCCCGAACCACCCCCCCCTCAACATACACCTCGTGGTGTGACATTGTGAAAGCACACATGGCTGCTGTCGTCACCAAATGTAATCCCTGTGTGTGTGTGTGTGTGTGTGTGAAAACAGTTTTATGTGCTGTGCAGTATGCAGGCTAGAGTAACAGTAAGCTCTGATTAGTAGGTCAAACATAACGCTGATCTTCCTTGCTTTCTCTGCCTCTTTCTCTGCCTCTCTGTCTCTGCCCCTGCCTCTCTCTCTCTCTCTCTCTGCCTCTCTCTCTCGCTCTACCACTTCTCTTTTCAGAATACCCAGTGATCCTCATCCCTCCATATTTCTCTATCGGTGTCTGTCGATCTGTCTGTCTGGTCTGTGTATTCTCAGCCTATGGAATGCATTTCTTCCAGGTAATATATAACTGCATTGACATGCCACTCCTGGCAGTCAATCATTGAACTGGAGCCAACTGGGAGGATGGAATAGGAATAAATGCATAAGTGTTCACATGACGCCTGAGGAGATGGCACAGTTAGCATCTGAATTAGTTACAGCTTAAGCAGAGTGTCTGGGCTTCTCGGCTCCCTTGTTGTAAAGGGCCAGTTATCTGTCCTCCTAATGCGCCTGACATTCGGTGTCTAATAGACCCAGGTTACAGGTGTAGAACAGTAATGGAGGGTGTTGTTCTGTCTTCGCATTCAGCCATTCTAAAGCCGTACTCCAAGTAGACATCAGGCACCTACCTACCTGTGTGTGGTGTTGATGTGGTTGAAAGGGAGGCAGAGAGACTTTGTCCCCTGGATGGGTTCTCTCATCTCAGCCAGCTAACAGCAGGAGCCTCCCTTCTGCAGACTCAGGTCACTGAACCAGCTTGTGTGTGTGTGTGTGTGTGTGTGCGTGTGTGTGTGTGTGTGACAAGCGGGGATCAATGATTAATTGCCTGTTAAGGAAGAGTTTACTACTTGCTACATGCACTTTGCTGAGGAGTTGAACTATAACTTGGTGAGAGGCAGAGCTGATCTTTGCTGAGGAGTTGAACTATAACTTGGTGAGAGGCAGAGCTGGTCTTTGCTGAGGAGTTGAACTGTAACCTGGTGAGAGACAGAGCTGATCTTTGCTGAGGAGTTGAACTATAACTTGGTGAGAGGCAGAGCTGGTCTTTGCTGAGGAGTTGAACTATAACCTGGTGAGAGGCAGAGCTGATCTTTGCTGAGGAGTTGAACTATAACTTGGTGAGAGGCAGAGCTGGTCTTTGCTGAGAAGTTGAACTATAACCTGGTGAGAGGCAGAGCTGATCTTTGCTGAGGAGTTGAACTATAACCTGTTGAGAGGCAGAGCTGGTCTTTGCTGAGGAGTTGAACTATAACCTGGTGAGAGGCAGAGCTGATCTTTGCTGAGGAGTTGAACTATAACCTGGTGAGAGGCAGAGCTGATCTTTGCTGAGGAGTTGAACTATAACCTGGTGAGAGGCAGAGCTGGTCTTTGCTGAGGAGTTGAACTATAACTTGGTGAGAGGCAGAGCTGATCTTTGCTGAGGAGTTGAACTATAACCTGTTGAGAGGCAGAGCTGGTCTTTGCTGAGGAGTTGAACTATAACTTGGTGAGAGGCAGAGCTGGTCTTTGCTGAGGAGTTGAACTATAACTTGGTGAGAGGCAGAGCTGGTCTTTGCTGAGGAGTTGAACTATAACCTGTTGAGAGGCAGAGCTGGTCTTTGCTGAGGAGTTGAACTATAACTTGGTGAGAGGCAGAGCTGGTCTTTGCTGAGGAGTTGAACTATAACCTGGTGAGAGGCAGAGCTGGTCTTTGCTGAGGAGTTGAACTATAACCTGGTGAGAGGCAGAGCTGATCTTTGCTGAGGAGTTGAACTATAACCTGGTGAGAGGCAGAGCTGATCTTTGCTGAGGAGTTGAACTATAACTTGGTGAGAGGCAGAGCTGGTCTTTGCTGAGGAGTTGAACTATAACCTGGTGAGAGGCAGAGCTGATCTTTGCTGAGGAGTTGAACTATAACTTGGTGAGAGGCAGAGCTGGTCTTTGCTGAGAAGTTGAACTATAACCTGGTGAGAGGCAGAGCTGATCTTTGCTGAGGAGTTGAACTATAACCTGTTGAGAGGCAGAGCTGGTCTTTGCTGAGGAGTTGAACTATAACCTGGTGAGAGGCAGAGCTGATCTTTGCTGAGGAGTTGAACTATAACCTGGTGAGAGGCAGAGCTGGTCTTTGCTGAGGAGTTGAACTATAACCTGTTGAGAGGCAGAGCTGGTCTTTGCTGAGGAGTTGAACTATAACCTGGTGAGAGGCAGAGCTGGTCTTTGCTGAGGAGTTGAACTATAACTTGGTGAGAGGCAGAGCTGGTCTTTGCTGAGGAGTTGAACTATAACTTGGTGAGAGGCAGAGCTGATCTTTGCTGAGGAGTTGAACTATAACCTGTTGAGAGGCAGAGCTGGTCTTTTCTGAGGAGTTGAACTATAACTTGGTGAGAGGCAGAGCTGGTCTTTGCTGAGGAGTTGAACTATAACTTGGTGAGAGGCAGAGCTGATCTTTGCTGAGTAGTTGAACTATAACCTGGTGAGAGGCAGAGCTGGTCTTTGCTGAGGAGTTGAACTATAACTTGGTGAGAGGCAGAGCTGGTCTTTGCTGAGGAGTTGAACTATAACCTGTTGAGAGGCAGAGCTGGTCTTTGCTGAGGAGTTGAACTATAACTTGGTGAGAGGCAGAGCTGGTCTTTGCTGAGGAGTTGAACTATAACCTGTTGAGAGGCAGAGCTGGTCTTTGCTGAGGAGTTGAACTATAACTTGGTGAGAGGCAGAGCTGATCTTTGCTGAGGAGTTGAACTATAACCTGGTGAGAGGCAGAGCTGGTCTTTGCTGAGGAGTTGAACTATAACTTGGTGAGAGGCAGAGCTGGTCTTTGCTGAGGAGTTGAACTATAACCTGGTGAGAGGCAGAGCTGATCTTTGCTGAGGAGTTGAACTATAACCTGGTGAGAGGCAGAGCTGATCTTTGCTGAGGAGTTGAACTATAACTTGGTGAGAGGCAGAGCTGGTCTTTGCTGAGGAGTTGAACTATAACTTGGTGAGAGGCAGAGCTGGTCTTTGCTGAGGAGTTGAACTATAACTTGGTGAGAGGCAGAGCTGATCTTTGCTGAGGAGTTGAACTATAACCTGGTGAGAGGCAGAGCTGATCTTTGCTGAGGAGTTGAACTATAACTTGGTGAGAGGCAGCGCTGATCTTTGCTGAGGAGTTGAACTATAACCTGGTGAGAGGCAGAGCTGATCTTTGCTGAGGAGTTGAACTATAACTTGGTGAGAGGCAGAGCTGATCTTTGCTGAGGAGTTGAACTATAACTTGGTGAGAGGCAGAGCTGATCTTTGCTGAGGAGTTGAACTATAACTTGGTGAGAGGCAGAGCTGGTCTTTGCTGAGGAGTTGAACTATAACTTGGTGAGCGGCAGAGCTGATCTTTGCTGAGGAGTTGAACTATAACCTGTTGAGAGGCAGAGCTGGTCTTTTCTGAGGAGTTGAACTATAACTTGGTGAGAGGCAGAGCTGGTCTTTAATGAGGAGTTGAACTATAACTTGGTGAGAGGCAGAGCTGGTCTTTGCTGAGGAGTTGAACTATAACTTGGTGAGAGGCAGAGCTGGTCTTTGCTGAGGAGTTGAACTATAACCTGTTGAGAGGCAGAGCTGGTCTTTGCTGAGGAGTTGAACTATAACTTGGTGAGAGGCAGAGCTGGTCTTTGCTGAGGAGTTGAACTATAACCTGGTGAGAGGCAGAGCTGATCTTTGCTGAGGAGTTGAACTATAACCTGGTGAGAGGCAGAGCTGGTCTTTGCTGAGGAGTTGAACTATAACCTGGTGAGAGGCAGAGCTGATCTTTGCTGAGGAGTTGAACTATAACCTGGTGAGAGGCAGAGCTGATCTTTGCTGAGGAGTTGAACTATAACTTGGTGAGAGGCAGAGCTGATCTTTGCTGAGGAGTTGAACTATAACCTGGTGAGAGGCAGAGCTGGTCTTTGCTGAGGAGTTGAACTATAACCTGGTGAGAGGCAGAGCTGATCTTTGCTGAGGAGTTGAACTATAACCTGGTGAGAGGCAGAGCTGGTCTTTGCTGAGGAGTTGAACTATAACTTGGTGAGAGGCAGAGCTGGTCTTTGCTGAGGAGTTGAACTATAACCTGGTGAGAGGCAGAGCTGATTTTTGCTGAGGAGTTGAACTATAACTTGGTGAGAGGCAGAGCTGGTCTTTGCTGAGGAGTTGAACTATAACTTGGTGAGAGGCAGAGCTGATCTTTGCTGAGGAGTTGAACTATAACCTGGTGAGAGGCAGAGCTGATCTTTGCTGAGGAGTTGAACTATAACTTGGTGAGAGGCAGAGCTGGTCTTTGCTGAGGAGTTGAACTATAACTTGGTGAGAGGCAGAGCTGGTCTTTGCTGAGGAGTTGAACTATAACTTGGTGAGAGGCAGAGCTGATCTTTGCTGAGGAGTTGAACTATAACCTGGTGAGAGGCAGAGCTGATCTTTGCTGAGGAGTTGAACTATAACTTGGTGAGAGGCAGAGCTGATCTTTGCTGAGGAGTTGAACTATAACCTGGTGAGAGGCAGAGCTGATCTTTGCTGAGGAGTTGAACTATAACCTGTTGAGAGGCAGAGCTGGTCTTTTCTGAGGAGTTGAACTATAACTTGGTGAGAGGCAGAGCTGGTCTTTGCTGAGGAGTTGAACTATAACTTGGTGAGAGGCAGAGCTGGTCTTTGCTGAGGAGTTGAACTATAACTTGGTGAGAGGCAGAGCTGGTCTTTGCTGAGGAGTTGAACTATAACTTGGTGAGAGGCAGAGCTGGTCTTTGCTGAGGAGTTGAACTATAACCTGGTGAGAGGCAGAGCTGATCTTTGCTGAGGAGTTGAACTATAACCTGGTGAGAGGCAGAGCTGGTCTTTGCTGAGGAGTTGAACTATAACCTGGTGAGAGGCAGAGCTGATCTTTGCTGAGGAGTTGAACTATAACCTGGTGAGAGGCAGAGCTGATCTTTGCTGAGGAGTTGAACTATAACTTGGTGAGAGGCAGAGCTGATCTTTGCTGAGGAGTTGAACTATAACCTGGTGAGAGGCAGAGCTGGTCTTTGCTGAGGAGTTGAACTATAACCTGGTGAGAGGCAGAGCTGATCTTTGCTGAGGAGTTGAACTATAACCTGGTGAGAGGCAGAGCTGGTCTTTGCTGAGGAGTTGAACTATAACTTGGTGAGAGGCAGAGCTGGTCTTTGCTGAGGAGTTGAACTATAACCTGGTGAGAGGCAGAGCTGATCTTTGCTGAGGAGTTGAACTATAACCTGGTGAGAGGCAGAGCTGGTCTTTGCTGAGGAGTTGAACTATAACCTGGTGAGAGGCAGAGCTGGTCTTTGCTGAGGAGTTGAACTATAACTTGGTGAGAGGCAGAGCTGGTCTTTGCTGAGGAGTTGAACTATAACCTGGTGAGAGGCAGAGCTGATCTTTGCTGAGGAGTTGAACTATAACCTGGTGAGAGGCAGAGCTGGTCTTTGCTGAGGAGTTGAACTATAACTTGGTGAGAGGCAGAGCTGATCTTTGCTGAGGAGTTGAACTATAACCTGGTGAGAGGCAGAGCTGGTCTTTGCTGAGGAGTTGAACTATAACTTGGTGAGAGGCAGAGCTGATCTTTGCTGAGGAGTTGAACTATAACCTGTTGAGAGGCAGAGCTGGTCTTTGCTGAGGAGTTGAACTATAACTTGGTGAGAGGCAGAGCTGATCTTTGCTGAGGAGTTGAACTATAACCTGGTGAGAGGCAGAGCTGGTCTTTGCTGAGGAGTTGAACTATAACTTGGTGAGAGGCAGAGCTGATCTTTGCTGAGGAGTTGAACTATAACTTGGTGAGAGGCAGAGCTGGTCTTTGCTGAGGAGTTGAACTATAACCTGGTGAGAGGCAGAGCTGATCTTTGCTGAGGAGTTGAACTATGACTTGGTGAGAGGCAGAGCTGGTCTTTGCTGAGAAGTTGAACTATAACCTGGTGAGAGGCAGAGCTGATCTTTGCTGAGGAGTTGAACTATAACCTGTTGAGAGGCAGAGCTGGTCTTTGCTGAGGAGTTGAACTATAACCTGGTGAGAGGCAGAGCTGATCTTTGCTGAGGAGTTGAACTATAACCTGGTGAGAGGCAGAGCTGGTCTTTGCTGAGGAGTTGAACTATAACCTGTTGAGAGGCAGAGCTGGTCTTTGCTGAGGAGTTGAACTATAACCTGGTGAGAGGCAGAGCTGGTCTTTGCTGAGGAGTTGAACTATAACTTGGTGAGAGGCAGAGCTGATCTTTGCTGAGGAGTTGAACTATAACCTGGTGAGAGGCAGAGCTGATCTTTGCTGAGGAGTTGAACTATAACTTGGTGAGAGGCAGCGCTGATCTTTGCTGAGGAGTTGAACTATAACCTGGTGAGAGGCAGAGCTGATCTTTGCTGAGGAGTTGAACTATAACTTGGTGAGAGGCAGAGCTGATCTTTGCTGAGGAGTTGAACTATAACTTGGTGAGAGGCAGAGCTGGTCTTTGCTGAGGAGTTGAACTATAACTTGGTGAGAGGCAGAGCTGATCTTTGCTGAGGAGTTGAACTATAACTTGGTGAGAGGCAGAGCTGGTCTTTGCTGAGGAGTTGAACTATAACTTGGTGAGAGGCAGAGCTGATCTTTGCTGAGGAGTTGAACTATAACCTGGTGAGAGGCAGAGCTGGTCTTTGCTGAGGAGTTGAACTATAACTTGGTGAGAGGCAGAGCTGATCTTTGCTGAGGAGTTGAACTATAACCTGTTGAGAGGCAGAGCTGGTCTTTGCTGAGGAGTTGAACTATAACTTGGTGAGAGGCAGAGCTGATCTTTGCTGAGGAGTTGAACTATAACCTGGTGAGAGGCAGAGCTGGTCTTTGCTGAGGAGTTGAACTATAACTTGGTGAGAGGCAGAGCTGGTCTTTGCTGAGGAGTTGAACTATAACTTGGTGAGAGGCAGAGCTGATCTTTGCTGAGGAGTTGAACTATAACCTGGTGAGAGGCAGAGCTGGTCTTTGCTGAGGAGTTGAACTATAACCTGGTGAGAGGCAGAGCTGGTCTTTGCTGAGGAGTTGAACTATAACCTGGTGAGAGGCAGAGCTGGTCTTTGCTGAGGAGTTGAACTATAACCTGGTGAGAGGCAGAGCTGGTCTTTGCTGAGGAGTTGAATTTTAACTTGGTGAGAGGCAGAGCTGGTCTTTGCTGAGGAGTTGAACTATAACTTGGTGAGAGGCAGAGCTGGTCTTTGCTGGTTCTGGAGTCTTGTATTCTTTCTGCTGCACATTAAAAGGTAGTGTAGTATATACAGTATATTCATCTGGACCATTTTGTCGCCTCTCTCTTACCGTCTTTCTCTTAGAATTTAGCTACTTATCTCTCTTTTTTTCTCTCTCGTTCTCTCTATTCATCTCTCTTTCTCTTCATCTTTTCCCTTCCACTTCTCTCTCTTTATCGTGGTGTTGGGGAGGGTTGTCCATTATTCTCTCTTTATGTAGTGTCTTGTGTCTTGTTGTGATGTGTGTTTTGTCCTATATTTTTATTTTTAAACCCAGGCCCCGTCCCCTCAGGAGTCCTTTTGGTAGGCCGTCATTGTAAATAAGAATTTGTTCTAAAGTGACTTGCCTAGTTAAAATAAAAATCATGGTGTTGGGGTGGGGACGGGACGGTTGATCTTCATCTTGGGGGGGGGGGGGGGGGGGGGGGGGGGGGGGGGGCGTTGACCTTTATCGTGGTGTTGGGGGGGACCTTTATCGTGGTGTTGGGGGGGTGACCTTTATCGTGGTGTTGGGGGGTGACCTTTATCGTGGTGTTGGGGGGGGTGTGTGACCTTTTATTTTTACAGCTGAGTTGTTGCCACATCTTTCTATGAGATATCATGTTTACTTGGTTTATATTCTTCAAGGAGATTTATTTCAGAGTTAAAACCTTCCTTGTCTCCCCTCAGGTGAGTCGTTACAGCCAGCAGCTGAAGGAGTGTTGAGCATGGTGGAGACCGTCCCCCCTAAATCGGCTAAGAAGCCCCGCTGGACCTCTCTGGAGATCGGCCTGCTCACCATCGTGTCCCTCCTCTTCGTCGTCATATTGGCCCTCATCGTCCTCTTCGCCACACAGAGGACTGATAGTGGTGAGTGGAGAAACTCATAGAACAATCACTGTCTATCAATCAATCAATGAATCTATTAATCAGTTAGACAGTCAAATCAGATGTAGTTAAAACGTTATGTAAAGAGCATTTAGCCATCTCAACAGATGTGCTATTGAAAAAAAAAAATCTGTTTACTATTCATATGGTTGCAATCTTGTGCGCTTGTATAACGTACTTTCTGTCAGCGACGACCCTAAAACATACTGTTATGTCAAATGTCATGGCACATTTTAACATGTGGCTTTTAGACTTCGGAGGGGCAATATGCATTGCAATTTTAACTTTTATATTAATGATATCTAACGTTACTCATTTTGATTCTTGAAGAATATAACTTTTGTTAGCCTAGGTCAACTCTTGTACCCCATTTAGAACACAAAATCTAAGATTTTTTTCTATGTTTGTAAACATTTTAAGTTGTAAACAAACATTGGTAGCCTAGTGGTTAGAGCGTTGGCCCTGTAACCGAAAGGTTGCTGGGTCGAATCCCCGAGCTGACAAGGTAAAAATCTGTTGTTCTGAACAAGGCAGTTAACCCACTGTTCCCCAGGCGATGAAGACATGGATGACGATTATGGCAGCCCCCCCGGGGGCACCTCTCTGATTCAGAGGGGTTGGGTTAAAAGCAGAAGACACATTTAGTTGTATCCGCCTTTCCCTTAAAACATGGTTAAAACTATACTTTTGACATCATGGATGGTCAGACCTTGCATCCATAGATCTGTCAATGAATTTGAAAGTGGTTACATTTCTCCAGCCCCATCCCACAGCTTTTTACCAAAACACTGTAGCAGGTAGTCTGCTTTGTTATTGTTCAAACTGCTGATTACCCTCTTTAAAGTTTGTCAGCTCAAGGGGAGCGTTAAAGCCTGTAGTGGCCTGAATACTGAAACCCACTGAGGTGCAGGGTTTTCAACAGGTTGCTAGGGATGGCCCGAATACTGAAACCCACTGGGGTGCAGGGTTTTCAACAGGTTGCTAGGGATGGCCTGAATACTGAAACCCATGAAGGTGCAGGGTTTTCAACAGGTTGCTAGGGATGACCTGAATACTGAAACCCATTAAGGTGCAGGGTTTTCAACAGGTTGCTAGGGATGGCCTGTAGTGGCCTGAATACTAAAACCCATTAAGGTGCAGGGTTTTCAACAGGTTGCTAGGGATGGCCTGTAGTGGCCTGAATACTGAAACCCACTAAGGTGCAGGGTTTTCAACAGGTTGCTAGGGATGGCCTGTAGTGGCCTGAATACTGAAACCCACTAAGGTGCAGGGTTTTCAACAGGTTGCTAGGGATGGCCTGTAGTGGCCTGAATACTGAAACCCATTAAGGTACAGGGTTTTCAACAGGTTGCTAGGGATGGCCTGTAGTGGCCTGAATACTGAAACCCACTAAGGTGCAGGGTTTTCAACAGGTTGCTAGGGATGGCCTGTAGTGGCCTGAATACTGAAACCCACTAAGGTGCAGGGTTTTCAACAGGTTGCTAGGGATGGCCTGTAGTGGCCTGAATACTGAAACCCACTAAGGTGCAGGGTTTTCAACAGGTTGCTAGGGATGGCCAGTAGTGGCCTGAATACTGAAACCCATTAAGGTGCAGGGTTTTCAACAGGTTGCTAGGGATGGCCTGAATACTGAAACCCACTAAGGTGCAGGGTTTTCAACAGGTTGCTAGGGATGGCCTGAATACTGAAACCCATTAAGGTGCAGGGTTTTCAACAGGTTGCTAGGGATGGCCTGAATACTGAAACCCATTAAAGTGCAGGGTTTTCAACAGGTTGCTAGGGATGGCCTGAATACCGAAACCCACTAAGGTGCAGGGTTTTCAACAGGTTGCTAGGGATGGCCTGAATACTGAAACCCATTAAGGTGCAGGGTTTTCAACAGGTTGCTAGGGATGGCCTGAATACTGAAACCCATTAAGGTGCAGGGTTTTCAACAGGTTGCTAGGGATGACCTGAATACTGAAACCCATTAAGGTGCAGGGTTTTCAACAGGTTGCTAGGGACGGCCTGAATACTGAAACCCACTAAGGTGCAGGGTTTTCAACAGGTTGCTAGGGATGGCCTGAATACTGAAAACCACTAAGGTGCAGGGTTTTCAACAGGTTGCTAGGGATGGCCTGAATACTGAAACCCACTAAGGTGCAGGTTTTTCAACAGGTTGCTAGGGATGGTCTGAATACTGAAACCCACTAAGGTGCAGGGTTTTCAACAGGTTGCTAGGGATGGCCAGTGGTGGCCTGAATACTGAAACCCACTAAGGTGCAGGGTTTTCAACAGGTTGCTAGGGATGACCTGAATACTGAAACCCACTAAGGTGCAGGGTTTTCAACAGGTTGCTAGGGATGGCCAGTAGTGGCCTGAATACTGAAACCCACTAAGGTGCAGGGTTTTCAACAGGTTGCTAGGGATGGCCTGTAGTGGCCTGAATACTGAAACCCACTAAGGTGCAGGGTTTTCAACAGGTTGCTAGGGATGGCCTGTAGTGGCCTGAATACTGAAACCCACTAAGGTGCAGGGTTTTCAACAGGTTGCTAGGGATGGCCTGTAGTGGCCTGAATACTGAAACCCACTAAGGTGCAGGGTTTTCAACAGGTTGCTAGGGATGGCCAGTAGTGGCCTGAATACTGAAACCCATTAAGGTGCAGGGTTTTCAACAGGTTGCTAGGGATGGCCAGTAGTGGCCTGAATACTGAAACCCACTAAGGTGCAGGGTTTTCAACAGATTGCTAGGGATGGCCAGTAGTGGCCTGAATACTGAAACCCATTAAGGTGCAGGGTTTTCAACAGGTTGCTAGGGATGGCCAGTAGTGGCCTGAATACTGAAACCCATTAAGGTGCAGGGTTTTCAACAGATTGCTAGGGATGGCCAGTAGTGGCCTGAATACTGAAACCCATTAAGGTGCAGGGTTTTCAACAGGTTGCTAGGGATGGCCAGTAGTGGCCTGAATACTGAAACCCATTAAGGTGCAGGGTTTTCAACAGATTGCTAGGGATGGCCTGTAGTGGCCTGAATACTGAAACCCATTAAGGTGCAGGGTTTTCAACAGGTTGCTAGGGATGGCCAGTAGTGGCCTGAATACTGAAACCCACTAAGGTGCAGGGTTTTCAACAGGTTGCTAGGGATGACCTGAATACTGAAACCCACTAAGGTGCAGGGTTTTCAACAGGTTGCTAGGAATGGCCAGTAGTGGCCTGAATACTGAAACCCATTAAGGTGCAGGGTTTTCAACAGGTTGCTAGGGATGACCTGAATACTGAAACCCATTAAGGTGCAGGGTTTTCAACAGGTTGCTAGGGACGGCCTGAATACTGAAACCCACTAAGGTGCAGGGTTTTCAACAGGTTGCTAGGGATGGCCTGAATACTGAAAACCACTAAGGTGCAGGGTTTTCAACAGGTTGCTAGGGATGGCCTGAATACTGAAACCCACTAAGGTGCAGGTTTTTCAACAGGTTGCTAGGGATGGTCTGAATACTGAAACCCACTAAGGTGCAGGGTTTTCAACAGGTTGCTAGGGATGGCCAGTGGTGGCCTGAATACTGAAACCCACTAAGGTGCAGGGTTTTCAACAGGTTGCTAGGGATGACCTGAATACTGAAACCCACTAAGGTGCAGGGTTTTCAACAGGTTGCTAGGGATGGCCAGTAGTGGCCTGAATACTGAAACCCACTAAGGTGCAGGGTTTTCAACAGGTTGCTAGGGATGGCCTGTAGTGGCCTGAATACTGAAATCCACTAAGGTGCAGGGTTTTCAACAGGTTGCTAGGGATGGCCTGTAGTGGCCTGAATACTGAAACCCACTAAGGTGCAGGGTTTTCAACAGGTTGCTAGGGATGGCCTGTAGTGGCCTGAATACTGAAACCCACTAAGGTGCAGGGTTTTCAACAGGTTGCTAGGGATGGCCAGTAGTGGCCTGAATACTGAAACCCATTAAGGTGCAGGGTTTTCAACAGGTTGCTAGGGATGGCCAGTAGTGGCCTGAATACTGAAACCCATTAAGGTGCAGGGTTTTCAACAGATTGCTAGGGATGGCCAGTAGTGGCCTGAATACTGAAACCCATTAAGGTGCAGGGTTTTCAACAGGTTGCTAGGGATGGCCAGTAGTGGCCTGAATACTGAAACCCATTAAGGTGCAGGGTTTTCAACAGATTGCTAGGGATGGCCAGTAGTGGCCTGAATACTGAAACCCATTAAGGTGCAGGGTTTTCAACAGGTTGCTAGGGATGGCCAGTAGTGGCCTGAATACTGAAACCCATTAAGGTGCAGGGTTTTCAACAGATTGCTAGGGATGGCCTGTAGTGGCCTGAATACTGAAACCCATTAAGGTGCAGGGTTTTCAACAGGTTGCTAGGGATGGCCAGTAGTGGCCTGAATACTGAAACCCACTAAGGTGCAGGGTTTTCAACAGGTTGCTAGGGATGACCTGAATACTGAAACCCACTAAGGTGCAGGGTTTTCAACAGGTTGCTAGGGGTGGCCTGTAGTGGCCTGAATACTGAAACCCACTAAGGTGCAGGGTTTTCAACAGGTTGCTAGGGATGGCCTGTAGTGGCCTGAATACTGAAACCCACTAAGGTGCAGGGTTTTCAACAGGTTGCTAGGGATGGCCTGTAGTGGCCTGAATACTGAAACCCATTAAGGTGCAGGGTTTTCAACAGGTTGCTAGGGATGGCCTGTAGTGGCCTGAATACTGAAACCCACTAAGGTGCAGGGTTTTCAACAGGTTGCTAGGGATGGCCTGTAGTGGCCTGAATACTGAAACCCACTAAGGTGCAGGGTTTTCAACAGGTTGCTAGGGATGGCCTGTAGTGGCCTGAATACTGAAACCCACTAAGGTGCAGGGTTTTCAACAGGTTGCTAGGGATGGCCAGTAGTGGCCTGAATACTGAAACCCACTGCATCTGTGCTAGAGACGTCACTACAGAAGCTGGTTAGATTCCAGGATGTATCACAACCGACCGTGATTGGGAGTCCCGTAGGGCGGCACCCAATTGGCCCAGCGTCGTTAGGGTTTAGCCGGGGTAGACCGTCATTGTAAATAAGAATTTGATCTTAACTGACTTGCCTAGTTAAAGGTTAAAGGTTAAACAACATGTAAATAAATGTGAAGCTTGTTGATCTAATGGCCATTGGAGATGGAGCCTTCCTTGTCCTTTACAGGCCAATTAACACTGTGTGATAGGAGCTATGAATGGGGCTTTGGGAATAAAATAGAACTAAGTCAATGTTCACACTGGTTTAGTTACAGACACGGAGATGTCGTGTTTACTAATCCATGACAATGGATAACTTAACATGGGCAGTACGTGACTGTCGATAAGCTTATTCCAAATGTGACCGTGTGCAACAGGTGAGTAATGATTGATAGTGAGAGATAACTGATTGGTTCTGAAAGGCACCACTTTCTTGTTTTCAGATAGAGGGATTAAGATATCCCATCAGTCATAGTAGTTGTCAGAAGTAGAACAATATCTGACCAGCAGTACTGTTTCCTTCAGTAGAGTTCAACTACTATTTATTTAGCCTTTTATTTTATCAGGGAATCATACTGAGACCAAGGTCTATTTTACAGATGAGCCCTAAATTACATAAATGACAGAAAATACACACATCAATAAAAATGCAAGCAGAAAGAAAAACACAGTCCTAAACTACCACATTCATCAGTAATAAGGTCCTCAGTCAGCTGTCTGAATTGACCCTAGAGGCACCAGAACATCACACTCATCAGTAATAAGGTCCTCAGTCAGCTGTCTGAATTGACCCTAGAGACACCAGAACATCACATTCATCAGTAATAAGGTCCTCAATCAGCTGTCTGAATTGACCCTAGAGGCACCAGAACATCACACTCATCAGTAATAAAGTCCTCAATCAGCTGTCTGAATTGACCCTAGAGACACCAGAACATCACACTCATCAGTAATAAGGTCCTCAATCAGCTGTCTGAATTGACCTAGAGACACCAGAACATCACATTCATCAGTAATAAGGTCCTCAGTCAGCTGTCTGAATTGACCCTAGAGGCACCAGAACATCACACTCATCAGTAATAAGGTCCTCAATCAGCTGTCTGAATTGACCCTAGAGACACCAGAACATCACACTCATCAGTAATAAGGTCCTCAATCAGCTGTCTGAATTGACCCAGAGGCACCAGAACATCACACTCATCAGTAATAAGGTCCTCAATCAGCTGTCTGAATTGACCCTAGAGGCACCAGAACATCACATTCATCAGTAATAAGGTCCTCAATCAGCTGTCTGAATTTACCCTAGAGACACCAGAACATCACACTCATCAGTAATAAGGTCCTCAATCAGCTGTCTGAATTGACCTAGAGACACCAGAACATCACATTCATCAGTAATAAGGTCCTCAGTCAGCTGTCTGAATTGACCCTAGAGGCACCAGAACATCACACTCATCAGTAATAAGGTCCTCAATCAGCTGTCTGAATTGACCCTAGAGACACCAGAACATCACACTCATCAGTAATAAGGTCCTCAATCAGCTGTCTGAATTGACCCTAGAGACACCAGAACATCACACTCATCAGTAATAAGGTCCTCAATCAGCTGTCTGAATTGACCCTAGAGGCACCAGAACATCACACTCATCAGTAATAAGGTCCTCAATCAGCTGTCTGAATTGACCCTAGAGACACCAGAACATCACACTCATCAGTAATAAGGTCCTCAATCAGCTGTCTGAATTGACCCTAGAGGCACCAGAACATCACACTCATCAGTAATAAGGTCCTCAGTCAGCTGTCTGAATTGACCCTATAGAGGCACCAGAACATCACACTCATCAGTAATAATGTCCTCAGTCAGCTGTCTGAATTGACCCTAGAGGCACCAGAACATCACACTCATCAGTAATAAGGTCCTCAATCAGCTGTCTGAATTGACCCTAGAGGCACCAGAACATCACACTCATCAGTAATAAGGTCCTCAGTCAGCTGTCTGAATTGACCCTAGAGACACCAGAACATCACACTCATCAGTAATAAGGTCCTCAGTCAGCTGTCTGAATTGACCCTAGAGGCACCAGAACATCACATTTAAGAACATGTTGAAGATTATTCCACAAATAAGGTGCAAGAGAACCTAAAAGCTGATTTGCCTAACTCGGTAGAGACCAAAACTAATTTCCAGAGGTAACCATCCCTGAGACCATGGGTGGTGACTCGTATGTCTCAAGTTTAGTAAAGACATTACGAACAGTGGGACTTTTTGTAAAAGGGCTTTATGAATGAAAACATAGCACTGTATCAACCTACGTGACATCAAAGAGGGCCAACCAGCTTTCTAGTAGAGAATGCAGGGATGAATACTCAAAATGTAGCCTGTAATAAGTCACAGTGCGCTATGACAAACGGCATCTAATGGCTTTAATGAAGTGGCAGCTGTGTTCACGTAGATGATGCCGACAGAGTCAAGAACCAATAGGAACATCGACTGAATAATCTGCGTTCTACTATTTAGCAAGAGGCAGGACCTGTTTCTATAGAATAAGTCTATGTTTTTTTTTATTCGGATTCTTTACTAACTCGTCAATATTAGTGGTTAATTTGTAAATCGGGAGGTGCTGGTGTTGTGCCGAAGATCTTCCCCCTGCCAGAATCCCCCTCCCCTCACGTGAACGCGCACGCACTCAATTCTTCATTGCTGTGACTTGCTTGCTAGTTGAGACTTCTGCTCTTCACTCTGTTGTCAGTTCACATTTCACTGATCTTTGTAGCAGAAAGCAGGTTTATTTGTGTCCTTCAAGGCAGCTGTCAATGATCACGTTAGGCTGCGTTTCATTTTATATGGCGGTTTGATCGTGGGAGAGGCACTAGTAACGGCTGCAGTTTCATTTTATATGGCGGTTTGATCGTGGGAGAGGCACTAGTAACGGCTGCAGTTTCATTTTACATGGCGGTTTGATCGTGGGAGAGGCACTAGTAACGGCTGCAGTTTTCTGTTTGGCTATTTGTTTTGAAGTGTATAAGTCCTTAAATAAATCTCTTTGCCAAAATTCATCAAGTAGTTGTTCTGAAACGGGGGGGAGGGGAGATCTTCGGCACAACACCGGAGCAAAGCAGTCCAAAACGTAGAGGTGCCGGACCGTGGTCAATATGCTTTTTAAGAGACAGCGTCTCCATCTATCCAGATATTTGTAAGCACTGACACGATCAACACCCGAAGCACATATGTTTAAATCATCAAAGTTATTTTTATGCGCTCTAGAGAACAACATATACTTAGTTTTACCTGCATTCAATACTAATTTCAGGTCAAGTTTTTCTGTAATACAATGAAGGCAGACTGTAGTTCAGATAGAGCCTAGTCAATAGTGGGGGCAATAGCAAGAGTATCATCGACATAGTAGTGCAGGTTACTGTTTTTTACAGACAAGTCGATATATACAGTGCCTTGCGAAAGTATTCGGCCCCCTTGAACTTTGCGACCTTTTGCCACATTTCAGGCTTCAAACATAAAGATATAAAACTGTATTTTTTTGTGAAGAATCAACAACAAGTGGGACACAATCATGAAGTGGAACGACATTTATTGGATATTTCAAACTTTTTTAACAAATCAAAAACTGAAAAATTGGGCGTGCAAAATTATTCAGCCCCCTTAAGTTAATACTTTGTAGCGCCACCTTTTGCTGCGATTACAGCTGTAAGTCGCTTGGGGTATGTCTATCAGTTTTGCACATCGAGAGACTGAATTTTTTTCCCATTCCTCCTTGCAAAACAGCTCGAGCTCAGTGAGGTTGGATGGAGAGCATTTGTGAACAGCAGTTTTCAGTTCTTTCCACAGATTCTCGATTGGATTCAGGTCTGGACTTTGACTTGGCCATTCTAACACCTGGATATGTTTATTTTTGAACCATTCCATTGTAGATTTTGCTTTATGTTTTGGATCATTGTCTTGTTGGAAGACAAATCTCCGTCCCAGTCTCAGGTCTTTTGCAGACTCCATCAGGTTTTCTTCCAGAATGGTCCTGTATTTGGCTCCATCCATCTTCCCATCAATTTTAACCATCTTCCCTGTCCCTGCTGAAGAAAAGCAGGCCCAAACCATGATGCTGCCAACACCATGTTTGACAGTGGGGATGGTGTGTTCAGCTGTGTTGCTTTTACGCCAAACATAACGTTTTGCATTGTTGCCAAAAAGTTACATTTTGGTTTCATCTGACCAGAGCACCTTCTTCCACATGTTTGGTGTGTCTCCCAGGTGGCTTGTGGCAAACTTTAAACAACACTTTTTATGGATATCTTTAAGAAATGGCTTTCTTCTTGCCACTCTTCCATAAAGGCCAGATTTGTGCAATATACGACTGATTGTTGTCTTATGGACAGAGTCTCCCACCTCAGCTGTAGATCTCTGCAGTTCATCCAGAGTGATCATGGGCCTCTTGGCTGCATCTCTGATCAGTCTTCTCCTTGTATGAGCTGAAAGTTTAGAGGGATGGCCAGGTCTTGGTAGATTTGCAGTGGTCTGATACTCCTTCCATTTCAATATTATCGCTTGCACAGTGCTCCTTGGGATGTTTAAAGTTTGGGAAATCAGTATCTCGACCCTGCCTGGTGTGTTCCTTGTTCTTCATGATGCTCTCTACGCTTTTAACGGACCTCTGAGACTATCACAGTGCAGGTGCATTTATACGGAGACTTGATTACATACAGGTGGATTGTATTTATCATCATTAGTCATTTAGGTCAACATTGGATCATTCAGAGATCCTCACTGAACTTCTGAGTTTGCTGCACTGAAAGTAAAGGGGCTGAATAATTTTGCACGCCCAATTTTTCAGTTTTTGATTTGTTAAAAAAGTTTGAAATATCCAATAAATGTCATTCCACTTCATGATTGTGTCCCACTTGTTGTTGATTCTTCACAAAAAAATACAGTTTTATATCTTTATGTTTGAAGCCTGAAATGTGGCAAAAGGTCGCAAAGTTCAAGGGGGCCGAATACTTTCGCAAGGCACTGTGTATATATATATATATATATATATATACATAATATATTAGTACCAGTCAAAAGTTTGAACGCCTATTTATTCAAGGGTTTTTATTTGTTTTACTATTTTCTACATTGTAGAATAACAGTGAAGACATCAAAACCATGAAATAACACATATGGAATCATGTAGTAAACAAGAAAGTGTTCAACAAATCAAAATATATTTTTTGATTCTTCAAAGTAGCCACCTTTTACCTTGACAGCTTTGCACACTCTTGGAATTCTCTAAACTAGCTTCACCTGGAATTATTTTCCAACCGTCTTGAAGGAGTTCCCACATATACTAAGCACTTTTTGACTGCTTTTCCTTCACTCTGCAGTCCAACTCATCCCAAACCATCTCAATTGGGTTGAGGTCAGGTGATTGTGGAGGCCAGGTCATCCTTCTTGACCATTGGCGACTCAGACCTCCTTCTCGTGACTATTTGCACTTGGACTGGATAGGCTACAATGATAAGCAGAATATTAGCACTGTGTGTGCGCAGCAGCGATGGGTTCTGTTCTCTAGCAGTGGAAAAGACGCTCCACACCTGGCACATGCAGCATACATCAGCTGGTGAGCAAGCAATGAGTGTTGACAGGCAGGCTTGTCTGAAACCACCAGTCACCAGCCTGCTCTTTAGCTTTGCCTGATTTAAGAAACACAAACTGCTTAATGAAATGTAAAACAACACTAGTGTGGAGTTTAGTAGTAAACAACAGTCTAGTTATTTGTCTCTCTCTCTCTCTCTCCCCTTGAGGACAGATAAATAGGCTGTCTTTGAATTTGTTGTCTCTCTCCGACCTCTCACTTTCCCCCCTGCATCCCATAGCCAGGTTCTGACAAGTCTCAGATTAACCGAAAATTACAGACGTTACCTTCTTACTGAAGTATGTCGAGAATTGTCTGTTATTTTGCTTCAAAACGTTCCTGTAGATTTAAAACCATGATTTGGTCAACACCAGTAAAAGCATATGGAGCGTTGATGCCTGCTATGAAAGTATCAGCCTTGTCACTGTTTAACTGTCAGCTGCTGTGTGAGTGAGCCACTCTCACTCCCTCTCCCCATTGTGCTCACAGAGGAGGGAGAGATGCATTATGAGAAGAAACAAGCGTATGACCTTTGCTCAAATGCAATTGTGGGGAAAAATACAGTTTTCAAAGCAACTACTGTTGTTCTAGTTACAGAGAGCTTTCTGTGAGTGCCACTTCACAACCGGAGTAGGCTGTAGCCTAGTGTGGTTTTGATGCATCCGCAGAGTGGGGCAGAGCATGCCATTTTGCAGTGAGTAGGTAACCTAGGACTATTGTTGGAAAGTCTTTGTGGACATAAGCCTACATTTGACTGATTTTTAGATGAATCAATTAGCCATCGTGGCTATATAGCAACAATATCATATTTGGAGTTAGCAATCTAGCTAATTGTTTTGAGTTCCCACTTCCTCAGGTAGTGTATAATATAGCCTACAGGCCAATATGCACGAAGATGGCGGCAAATTCTCTGAAGAGCAAAAAACAAATTCGGATAATTCTGGATCCTATTTTGACAGGTTGCACATCAATATAAATCAGCAATTCCTGGATATGTTAGATGAAATAGCTTACTTTTTTAATCATAGGCTACCATCTTAGTTTCATAGGCTACCATCTTAGTTTCATAGGCTACCATCTTGATTTCATATGCTACCATCTTGATTTCATAGGCTACCATCTTGATTTCATAGGCTACCATCTTGATTTCATAGGCTACCATCTTGATTTCATAGGCTACCATCTTGATTTCATAGGCTACCATCTTGATTTCATAGGCTACCATCTTGATTTCATAGGCTACCATCTTGATTTCATAGGCTACCATCCTGATTTCATAGGCTACCATCTTGATTTCATAGGCTACCATCTTAGTTTCATTGGTTACCATCTTAGTTTCATTGGTTACCATCTTAGTTGTCCTACACGTCTCTGGAAGAAAATTGTAGCTGTCCATTAACTTTTTTTTTGTTATATTTATTGTTATTCATTGATATATAAAAGTATTATATTTTGCGCTAATTTCCCTAATGTGGACATTTTTTGTATTTATTATACTGAACAAAAATATAAACGCAACAATTTCAAAGATTTTACTGCGTTACAGTTCATAAGAAAATCAGTCAATTGAAATAAGTTTTAGGCCCTCATCTACCGATTCACATGACTGGGCAGGGGTGCACAGAGGAGGGCATAGGTCCACCCACTTGGCAGCCAGGCCCACCCACTAGGGAGCAATCAGAATTTGTTTTTCCCCGCAAAAGGGCTTTATTGAAGAGCGAAATAATCCTCAGTACTGATATGGAGGTCCTGAGCTGGCGTGTTTACACATGGTCTGCGTTTGTGAGGCCGATTTGGACGTACTGCCAAATTCTCTAAAACCACTTTGGAGGCAGTTTATGGTAGAGAAATTAACATTACATTTTCTGGCAACAGCTCTGGTGGACATTCCTGCAGTCAGCATATCAATTGCACACTCCCTCAACTTGAGGCATCTGTGCCAATGCGTTGTGTGACAACTGCACATTTTATTATCCTCAGCACAAGGTGCACCTGTGTAATTATTATGCTGTTTAATCAGCTTTTTGATATGCCACACCTGTCGGGTGGATGGATTATCTTGGCAAAGGAGAAATGCTGACTAACTGGGATGTAAACAAAATCTGAGAGAAATAAGCTTTTTGTGCATATGGAACATTTTGGGGATTTTTTTTATTTCAGCTCATGAAACATGAGACCAACACTTTACATGTTATGTTTATATTTGTTCAGGATATATTTTGCAAGCTCTCATTTTCACCACAAAACTGAGTGGTATTACACATCCTTTTTTATTTTTTTATTTTTTTAACTTCAGAGTGGTGATATTAATGTAAACCGTTATCGTCCCCACGATGACCCTAAATTGTTTTCTTTAAACAAATTCATATCTTTGGTTAAGTACTGTTGATTTTTCGTACGCGACTCTCCATGGCAGCGCTGTTGTCATTTTCAAACCCAAATGGCAAAAGGGAACATCCGCTCATTATAAAAGTAGTTGGCCACAAATAGTCGGATTTGACAGTCAAGCTATCAGTCAAATGAGAGCCAACACCTGTCCCTATTTAGAACTACCAGTGGAGAGATGATTTGTTGACATTTTCCCATCTCAAAAGTGTTGCGTTTCTTTTTTCGTATTGACCATATGCTGTAAAAATTGTCCCAGAAGGAGACGACCACTACAGGTGGTGTAGTGTGTATATATTTAGTATACCCAAGCTCTTTGTGGTTTGTCTGTTTTTAAAAGAGTAGCAGCAGCAAATTGTCCCTGCTCCATTGATTTAAATACAATATCAATGTGTGTGATTCATTTGCATGTGTAAAGGACATCACACTGCTTGCTTAGCGAGGAGCACTTCCTCTCAAACTCATCCAATACCTGGCGTGAACTCAGGACCTCTGCCTCAAAAACACACGTGACCGCCCTCCTCAAGCCTCTTAGCCGATCGCCCCAGCTCGAAAGCTAACTAATGAGGCGAGGAGTACAGGAAGTCATCTGACAGGAAGTCATCTGACAGGAAGTCATCTGAACACAAGTGAGACAACTGTATGTGTAGTCCATTTTTATGTCACGTTTTCAAATTATAACAACCTATTTCAGTATATTGATTATGAATTTGGTGTTTTGACACTGGGCTATAAATTCGAGTTATGTTTTATGAAAATAAATCATTTTAACAGGGTTCTAGTTAACCATGAAAGTGCCATTGGGTCAAAATGTCGTCATTTTTGAAAACCTTTTATTTTATCCTTCTGAAATTGCAGGACTTTTAAGGAACTAGTTACCACAAACAAAACACTATTTACCAAGTCTGTTAGTGTGGAGGAATGAAAGATTATCTCTCTGTATAATAGTGGTGTGGGGCCGAGTTGAAAGTATGGACTCCACAGTAAACCAAATTTGGCACAGAGGTAGATGCTGTACAGGGCTGTGAAAAAGTATTTGCCCACTTTCAAATTTTTTCTACTTTTGCTTATTTTTGATACTGAATGTTATCAGATCTTCAACACAAAACCTAATATTAGATAAAGAGAACCTGAGTGAACAAATATCACAACAACGACATACATATTTCATAAACAAAGTTATGCAACACCCAATGTCCCTGTGATTTTTTTTCTTCTTTTCTCCCCCTTACGCTCAATCACTGGTTGTGCCACCTTTAGCTGGAATGACTCCAACCAAACACTTCCTGTAGTTGTTGATCAGTCTCTCATGTCGCTGTGGATAAACTTTTTGCCCACTTTTCCATGCAGAACTTTTTCGTTTTTTTTCAAGCATGAACTGCTCGTTTCAAGTCCTGCCACAACATCTCAATTGGGATTAGGTCTGGACTTTGACTAGGCCATTCCAAAACATCAAATGTGTTGCTTTTTAGTCATGTAGACTTGATTGTGTGTTTTGGATTATTGTATTGCTGCGCTTCAGCTCACAGACAGATGGCCTGATATTCTCCTATAGAATTGGCAAGTTGGCAAGTTGTCCAGGTCCTGAGGCAGAAAAGCATCCCCAAACCATCACACTGCCACCACCACGCTGACCCCAAACCATCACACTGCCACCACCACGCTGACCCCAAACCATCACACTGCCACCACCACGCTGACCCCAAACCATCACACTGCCACCACCACGCTGACCCCAAACCATCACACTGCCACCACCACGCTGACCCCAAACCATCACACTGCCACCACCACGCTGACCCCAAACCATCACACTGCCACCACCACGCTGACCCCAAACCATCACACTACCACCACCACGCTGACCCCAAACCATCACACTGCCACCACCACGCTGACCCCAAACCATCACACTGCCACCACCACGCTGACCCCAAACCATCACACTGCCACCACCACGCTGACCCCAAACCATCACACTACCACCACCACGCTGACCCCAAACCATCACACTACCACCACCACGCTGACCCCAAACCATCACACTATCACCACCACGCTGACCCCAAACCATCACACTACCACCACCACGCTGACCCCAAACCATCACACTGCCACCACCACGCTGACCCCAAACCATCACACTACCACCACCACGCTGACCCCAAACCATCACACTGCCACCACCACGCTGACCCCAAACCATCACACTGCCACCACCACGCTGACCCCAAACCGTCACACTGCCACCACCACGCTGACCCCAAACCGTCACACTGCCACCACCACGCTGACCCCAAACCGTCACACTGCCACCACCACGCTGACCCCAAACCGTCACACTGCCACCACCACGCTGACCCCAAACCGTCACACTGCCACCACCACGCTGACCCCAAACCGTCACACTGCCACCACCACGCTGACCCCAAACCGTCACACTGCCACCACCACGCTGACCCCAAACCGTCACACTGCCACCACCACGCTGACCCCAAACCGTCACACTGCCACCACCACGCTGACCCCAAACCGTCACACTGCCACCACCACGCTGACCCCAAACCGTCACACTGCCACCACCACGCTGACCCCAAACCGTCACACTGCCACCACCACGCTGACCCCAAACCGTCACACTGCCACCACCACGCTGACCCCAAACCGTCACACTGCCACCACCACGCTGACCCCAAACCGTCACACTGCCACCACCACGCTGACCCCAAACCGTCACACTGCCACCACCACGCTGACCCCAAACCGTCACACTGCCACCACCACGCTGACCCCAAACCGTCACACTGCCACCACCACGCTGACCCCAAACCGTCACACTGCCACCACCACGCTGACCCCAAACCGTCACACTGCCACCACCACGCTGACCCCAAACCGTCACACTGCCACCACCACGCTGACCCCAAACCGTCACACTGCCACCACCACGCTGACCCCAAACCGTCACACTGCCACCACCACGCTGACCCCAAACCGTCACACTGCCACCACCACGCTGACCCCAAACCGTCACACTGCCACCACCACGCTGACCCCAAACCGTCACACTGCCACCACCACGCTGACCCCAAACCGTCACACTGCCACCACCACGCTGACCCCAAACCGTCACACTGCCACCACCACGCTGACCCCAAACCGTCACACTGCCACCACCACGCTGACCCCAAACCGTCACACTGCCACCACCACGCTGACCCCAAACCGTCACACTGCCACCACCACGCTGACCCCAAACCGTCACACTGCCACCACCACGCTGACCCCAAACCGTCACACTGCCACCACCACGCTGACCCCAAACCGTCACACTGCCACCACCACGCTGACCCCAAACTGTCACACTGCCACCACCACGCTGACCCCAAACCGTCACACTGCCACCACCACGCTGACCCCAAACCGTCACACTGCCACCACCACGCTGACCCCAAACCGTCACACTGCCACCACCACGCTGACCCCAAACCGTCACACTGCCACCACCACGCTGACCCCAAACCGTCACACTGCCACCACCACGCTGACCCCAAACCGTCACACTGCCACCACCACGCTGACCCCAAACCGTCACACTGCCACCACCATGCTTGACTGTTGGTATAAGGTTCTTACTGTGGAATGCAGTGTTTGGTTTTGGCCAGGCATAATGGCACTCATTTCGTCCAAATAGTTATACTTTGACTGATCTGTCCATAGAACATTCTTCCAAGAGTCTTGACGACCATCCAGGAGCTTCAAGGTGCTTTTTGGCAAACTTGAGTCAACTTTTTGGAGGACATGGGTCCCATTATGTCTGGTGAAAACCAAACACTGCCACAGTAAGAACCTCATACCAACAGTCAAGCGTGGTGGTGGTAGAGCACGGATTTTGCAACGTCAGGATAGTGGGTTCAATTCCTGGGACTAACCATACTTAAAATGGATGCAGTCACTTCTATAAGCCATAAGGCGCTTTGGACAAAAGCATCTGCTAAATGGCATATATTATTACTAGGTGCCCATCCTCCCCAATTAAGGTGCCACCAGCCACCCATGGTAGAGATTGGTGTTGCCTTTTTTTAACTTCTTGGTGATTTTGGATATATAATTTTATCGATTATATACTTTAAAAAAAAACTGTATTACAAAAGTTGTTTGAAATGTTTTGGCAAAGTTTACAGGTACATTTTTTGATATTTTGTAGTTGGAACCGGTTGGAACCGGTGCTTTTCTGGATCAAACGCGCCAAATAAATTTTAGATATATATGGAGGGAATTAATCAAACAAAATGACCATTTGTGATGTTTATGGGACATATTGGAGTACCAACAAAAGAAGCTCGTCAAAGGTGATGATTTATATTTTTATTTCTATGTTTTGTGTCGCGCCTGCAGGGTTTGAAATATGTTTTCTCTCTTTGTTTACAGGGGTGCTATCCTCAGATAATAGCATCGTTTGCTTTCGGCGAAAAGCCTTTTTGAAATCTGACATGTTGGCTGGATTCACAACACGTGTAGCTTTAATTTGGTGTCTTACATGTGTGATTTCATGAAAGTTTGATTCTTATAGTAATTTATTTGAATTTGGCGCTCTGCATTTTCCCTGGCTTTTGGCCAGGTGGGACACTAGCATCCCACATATCCCAGAGAGGTTAAGCAAAAAACATGGTAAAAAGCCACTGAACGAGCCCCAAAACATGCTTTGAGTTTATTGGTTTTGATTATAGTCCAGTAATCTTGCCCAGCCAACTATAGCGGATCCATTTTGTAAACAGTCACAGCAGGCAGGATGCAAACAGGGAGCTAGTTTACCACGAGAGTCTCCGCGCCGCTCTGTGTGCGTCACTGTGTGTGTTCTGCCTCCATTGTGGTGCGATTTCTAGCGCCACCTGCTGAATGTTTGTTCTACTACACCTCGTTAACTGCATGCATTCTATGGTACTTCTGTGCTCCATTGGGATCAGGTGACCACATTTCATCACAGGAACATGTACTCCGGGGTATCTCTAGCCGTCCTTGTTGTTTCTGCCTGCCAAAGCATTGTCTGTAAGTCTAACACGTTGTCTGTGTGTTCATCTTGCTATATCAGAAGTTCTTTTCCACAGAGGATGTTGTTGTTGTTTGGGTTTTATGTCTGTTGATTTGCTGAGTAGCAGCTTGCCTAATAAATCAGACTGTGATACCAATTCTTGGGATTCAGTCTGAAACAACAAAGCACTGCAAAACTGTGGAAAGTTTCCTTTTTCAGGACAGAATGTTGAATATAATTTACATTTTGAACTTACTCTACCGGTTGTCTGTGTAAGTTGGTCCTTCAGTTGGTTAAAATTTGAAACGAAATGTCCACAGGAACGTATTATTTACCAAACTTAGAGCGAGGAACTGGAGTTGACATTTCTATGACCTGACACATGCTCAAAACCATGTAAACGCCTGCAATACTGCGGGTGGTATGCATCGCCTGCAATACTGCGGGTGGTATGCATCGCCTGCGTGTATCATCGTCTTGTGCATGAGCAAACAAATCTTCATTGCCACACACGGAGCCCTGAGTTTTGAAGTCGGTTTAATTATGCTTTCCTGTGGATATTTTGTCTCAAATTATAACCCACTGAAGGACAAACCCCACAAACAATCGGCAGAATGAGTTCAAATGTAATTTAAGTCAACCTTCGTAACAGACAAGGGACATTCGTTTTTTGTTCTATGTAATTGTGCTGTAACTTTGCATAGCCACAGCGGGACGATCTGGCAGATAGAATCACTTGCTAAATGTGATCTCTTCATGTCTTACGCAAGCATACAGGTCTATGTGATCTCTTCATGTCTTACGCAAGCATACAGGTCTATGTGATCTCTTCATGTCTTACGCAAGCATACAGGTCTATGTGATCTCTTCATGTCTTACGCAAGCATACAGGTCTATGTGATCTCTTCATGTCTTACGCAAGCATACAGGTCTATGTGATCTCTCCATGCCTTATGCAAGCATACAGGTCTATGTGATCTCTTCATGTCTTACGCAAGCATACAGGTCTATGTGATCTCTTCATGCCTTATGCAAGCATACAGGTCTATGTGATCTCTTCATGCCTTATGCAAGCATACAGGTCTATGTGATCTCTTCATGTCTTACGCAAACATACAGGTCTATGTGATCTCTTCATGCCTTATGCAAGCATACAGGTCTATGTGATCTCCATGCCTTACGCAAGCATACAGGTCTATGTGATCTCTTCATGCCTTATGCAAGCATACAGGTCTATGTGATCTCCATGCCTTACGCAAGCATACAGGTCTATGTGATATTCATGCCTTATGCAAGCATACAGGTCTATGTGATATTCATGCCTTATGCAAGCATACAGGTCTATTTGGGCAGTGTTTGAATTTAGAACATTGTTCATTTCAATATGCTTATTGGATACAGCTTTTACCTAAGCATTCTACTATACGTTATGTTGCACCATGGGTAATGTCTGAACTATATGTTCATTGTATTATTCTGTATTCTTTGAAGTTTCACACCATTTCATTAAACTGGAGGTTTGGAGAAAGCCTAATCCTGACTCTTGTCATGGTTTTTGAATGGAGTTTAGCTGTCTGTCTAATTACGGTTGAACACAGCCTGAGGAGGACAGTACAGTGTGTGTGGGGTGATCATTTTGTGATAATCAAAACTGAAATTAGCCACAGAAGGCTGATCCAACAGTGCAGCGTTTGCATTGGGTTAATGTTAGGGACGTCCCTAGGAGTCGATAGCGCTAACACACAGGCAGCCCAATTCAGATTTTTTTTTTTTTTTTACACTTATTGGTCTTTTGACAAATCACTGCAGATTTTTCCACATCAGATCTTTTTCAGAGCTGATCAGATTGGTCAAAGAGCAATTAGTGAGAAAAAAAAATCAGTATTGGGCTGCTTGTGTAAACGCAGCTAATGAGTTTGACAGAAAACAGCCTGAAATTGTAATTATTTTCCCCAAGTCTGCTTTGGAGCACATCCACCATTTCATTCATGTTTAAAACATCTACTTAACTGTTACTTTTTTTTATTGAACATCACTATCAACATTAGCGTATTAGCAGAGAAAAGGAGCGATGTTTTCCCCCTGGCACTACACCGCTGACTCAAATGACCAGAGCTTGATAATGAGTTGGTTATTTGAATCAGCTGTGTAGTGGTAGGGCAAAAACCAAAACGTTCACCAAGAAACCTGTTCTATTGTAATCCCTTCATTACAGCACAGGAAACCAAAGCACTGTTCATGATTTCCCTCCTGGTTATTTCCTAGAAGGGGGATCAACAAGGATTTATACGTAGATTATGCCAAACATTCATTACAAATAAACCATGAAGTGCTCTCCGGAGCCAAATGTTCATTCAGCCATTTAACCAAGTCAAACATTTTTCATTCAGTTCCGTTCACTTAGATGTGCATCTACTTCCTGTAGTACCGTGAGGTTTGTGACCGTGTGATCCATCTTCAATTTATCGAGATGTAATATACATTTAGAGTGCTTAAAGTGTTAAAATGTTATGTATATTTTTTTAAAACAACCAAATCTCTATTATTGATGTAAGTGTCATGTTATAGAAGTGTCCGGAAACTTAATTTAAAACATTTTCCATTTCCGTGCAGTACGGGGGCTCTGAGAAAACATATAAACACCTCGTCCTTTTAGAAACGGAGACGCTCTCAGTATAGTGATGCAGACCTTAAGATGTTATACACAGGAAATTGTCATTCTGCACTTTATCCGCAGCATTATATTCCTGTTTGTGCGACCCAAGCTTTCCGCTATCCAGCAGTTCCATTCTCCGTGTAGCCTGCTGCTAGAATGGACAGAGAGGTATCGCTCGAGTCTCTTGACAACCAAGTGAAATCGCAAAAAAAGGTGTTTGGACGCTTCTAAAACATGCCATTACATCAAAAATAGAGATCTGGTTGTAAAAAAACAATGATCCTTTTAAGTTGGCAGAAATGAATAAACTTGTTTGGTTTATATATTTTTTCTCCCTTTTTTTAGACGGTGTCTGCACCACGGCGGACTGCACTCAGGCAGGTAAATATCCATACATACATGCATACATACACACACACACACACACATACACAGGTAGAATATGAGCTGTGTTTGTCTGTGTGCAGCGTCTCGTCTGATAGAGAACATGGATGCCAATGTGGACCCGTGTGACAACTTCTACCAGTACGCCTGTGGAGGCTGGTTGAAGAAGAACATCATCCCAGAGACCAGCTCCCGATACAGCACCTTCGACATCCTACAAGACGAACTGGAGGTGGTCCTGAAAGGTTTGAAAGTCTTGTAGCATGGCGCAGTTTGGATTCAGTGAGTTTTCCAGGGAGGTGTGAGGACTGGGTTTGGATCTGTTGGTCAGGGAGGTAGGAGTGAGAGGGGGCTGGGTGTGGATCTGTTGGCCAGGGAGGTAGGAGTGAGAGGGGGCTGGGTGTGGATCTGTTGGCCAGGGAGGTAGGAGTGAGAGGGGGCTGGGTGTGGATCTGTTGGCCAGGGAGGTAGGAGTGAGAGGGGCCTGGGTGTGGATCTGTTGGCCAGGGAGGTAGGAGGGAGAGGGGCCTGGGTGTGGATCTGTTGGTCAGGGAGGTAGGAGTGAGAGGGGCCTGGGTGTGGATCTGTTGGCCAGGGAGGTAGGAGTGAGAGGGGGCTGGGTGTGGATATGTTGGCCAGGGAGGTAGGAGTGAGAGGGGGCTGGGTGTGGATCTGTTGGCCAGGGAGGTAGGAGTGAGAGGGGGCTGGGTGTGCATCTGTTGGCCAGGGAGGTAGGAGTGAGAGGGGGCTGGGTGTGGATCTGTTGGCCAGGGAGGTAGGAGTGAGAGGGGGCTGGGTGTGGATCTGTTGGCCAGGGAGGTAGGAGTGAGAGGGGGCTGGGTGTGGATCTGTTGGCCAGGGAGGTAGGAGTGAGAGGGGGCTGGGTGTGGATCTGTTGGCCAGGGAGGTAGGAGTGAGAGGGGGCTGGGTGTGGATCTGTTGGCCAGGGAGGTAGGAGTGAGAGGGGGCTGGGTGTGGATCTGTTGGTCAGGGAGGTAGGAGTGAGAGGGGGCTGGGTGTGGATCTGTTGGTCAGGGAGGTAGGAGTGAGAGGGGGCTGGGTGTGGATCTGTTGGCCAGGGAGGTAGGAGTGAGAGGGGGCTGGGTGTGGATCTGTTGGTCAGGGAGGTAGGAGTGAGAGGGGGCTGGGTGTGGATCTGTTGGCCAGGGAGGTAGGGGTGGTGGCTGGGGTTTGTGTGGTTGGAGGATTTGCTGGGGTTACAGCAGCTTGTCCTTCAGGGAAAAACAGGGTCTCTAGGAATAGTCACTGTGGTTAATGGTGTCATCTATCTGCAGCATTTACTGCCAACACAGGAACATGTTTTTATTTTTTAAAGTGCATAGAGGACAAAGTGTCATCTGATGAAATCCCGACCTTAGAATAGTTGGAGGCGTTAACACCATCTGGTTAGCACCATCTTGACAGTAGATTGACAGGAAGGCTTCCCTTACACCTGAAGGATTGGGTGGTGGTGGCTCGGTGGTCTGTCTGATTACATTGGATAAATGTATGTCCCTGCACATGTGCCAAGTCAAATTGTAAACTCAGCAAAAAAAGAAACGTCCCTTTTTCAGGACCCTGTATTTCAAAGTTAAGTTGTAAAAATCAAAACTTTACGTCTTCATTGTAAAGGGTTTAAACACTGTTTCCCATGCTTCTTCAATGAACCATAAACAACTAATGAACATGCACCTGTGGAACGGTCGTTAAGACACTAACAGCTTACAGACGGTAGGCAATTATGGTCACAGTTATGAAAACTTAGGACACTAAAGAGGCCTTTCTATGGACTCTGAAAAACGAAAGAAAGATTCCCAGGGTCCCTGCTCATCTGTGTGAAATAAATTGCAATGTCTGTACTTTGAGACACCTAAGACAGCGCTACAGGAGGGACAGCTGATTGTCCTCACAGTGGCAGACCACGTGTAACAACACCTGCACAGAATTTGTACATTTGAACCTCACTCCGCAATAGGCTGAGAGAGGCTGGACTGAGGACTTGCAGGCCTGTGTTAAGGCAGGTCCTCACCAGACATCACCGGCAACAACGTCGTCTATGGGCACAAACCCACCATCGCTGGACCAGACAGGACTGGCAAAAAGTGCTCTTCACTGACGAGTCACGGTTTTGTCTCACCAAGGGTGATTGTCGGATTTGCGTTTATCGTCGAAGGAATGAGCGTTACACCGAGGCCTGTACTCTGGAGCGGGATCAATTTGGAGGTGGAGGGTCCGTCATGTTCTGGGGTGGTGTGTCACCGCATCATCGGACTGCCTGCAATGGCAACAAGCTCAATCTCAATACTCTGCGTTACAGGGAAGACTCTGATACCCTTCCTGCAGGCTCATCCTGACATGGCCCTCCAGCATGATAATGCCACCAGCCGTACTGCTTATTCTGTGCATGATTTCCTGCAAGGCAAAAATGTCATTGTTCTGCCATGGCCAGCTGAAGAGCAATCCCATTGAGCATGTGTGGGACCTGTTGGATCGGAGGGTGAGGGTCATTTCCCCCCCAGAAATGTCTGTGAACTTCCACGTGTCTTAGTGGAAGAGTGGGTTAACATCTCACAGCAAGAACTGGCAAATCTGATGCAGTCCATGAGGAGGAGATGCACTGCAGTACTTAATGCAGCTGGTGGCCACACCAGATACTGACTGTTACTTTTGATTTTGACCCCCCCCCCCTTTGTTCAGGGACACATTATTCAATATCTGCTAGTCGGATGTCTGTGGAACTTGCTCCGTTTATGTCTCAGTTGTTGAATCTTGTCACGTTCATACAAAAATAAACTTAGTTGACAGTGAGAGGACGTTTATTTTTTTGTTGATTTAATTTGTCACAATCGCCGACTGCAACACCGTGAAATTCTTACTTCCAAGCCCTTAACCAACAATGAATATTTATTTTTATTTTTGAAGACAATATTAGCAAAAAAAGTATAATAAACTAAAGTAAGAAAATAAGTAGCACAATTAATATAATAAAGAAGCTATATACAGGGGGTCGGTAACTTAAAGGTCACTGGTTCGAATCCCAAGCCCAAACATCTGATGTGCCCTTGAGCAAGGCACTTAACCACAATTGCTCCTCTAAGTCTCTCTGGATAAGATTGTCTTCTAAATGTAAACATGTGCGGAGTTACAGGTTAGTCGAGGTAAATGTAGGGCTAAAATTACTGCATAGGGAATAAACAGCGGGTGGCAGCAGCGTAAAAAAAAGGGGGTTGATGCAAATAGTCTGGGTAGCCACTCAATTAACTGTTTAGCAGTCTAATGGCTTGGAGATGGAAGCTGTTACCGAGCCTTTTGTACCTAGACTTGGCGCTCAAGTACTGCTTGCCGTGAGGTAGCAGAGTGAACAGTCTATGACCAGGGTGGCTGGAATCTTTGATAATTTTTCACTACCCTCTGTAGCGCCTTGTGGTCGGCTTCTGAGCAGTTGCCATACCAACCAGTCAGGATGCTCTCGATGGTGCAGCTGTAGACCTTTTGAGGAACCTTGTCAAAGCTCCTGAATAGGCGTTGTCGTGCCCTCTTCACAACTGTCTTGGTGTGTTTGGACCATGATAGTTTGTTGGTGATGTGGACGCCAAGGAACTTGAAGCTCTCAATCTGTTCCACTACAGCTCTGTCGATGAGAATGGGGGCGTGCTTGGTCCTCTTCCTGCAGTCCACAATCATCTCTTTTTTTATCTTGATCACGTTGAGGGAGAGGTTGTTATCCTGGCACCACACGGCCAGGTCTCTGACCTCCTCCCTATAGGCGGTCTCATCGTTGTCGCTGATCATGCCTAACACTGTTGTGTCATTGGCAAACTTAATGATGGTGTTGGTGTTGTGCCTGGCCATGCAGTCATGAGTGTACAGAGAGGAGTACAGGAGAGGATTGAGCACGCACCCCTGAGGGGTCCCCGTGTTGAGGATCAGCATGGCGGATGTGTTGTTACCTATCCTTACCACTTGGGGGCGGCCCATCAGGAAGTCCAGGATCCAGTTGCAGAAGGTGTTTAGTCCCAGGGTCCTTAGCTTAGTGATAAGCTTTGAGGGCACTATGGTGTTGAACGCTGAAGTTCTGAAGTTTACATGCACTTAGGTTGGAGTCATTAACTCGTTTTTCAACCACTCCACAAATTTCTTGTTAACAAACTATAGTTTTGGCTAGTCGGTTAAGACATCTACTTTGTGCATGACACAAGTCATTTTTCCAACAATTGTTTATAGACAGATTATTTCACTTAGAACTTAGAACTTTTCACTTAGAACTCAGAAAATAAATTGTAGACCTCCACAAGTCTGGTTCATCCTTGGGAGCAATTTCTAAACGCCTGAAGGTACCACGTCCATCTGTACAAACAATAGTACGCAAGTATAAACACCATGGGACCACGCAGCCATCATACCGCTCAGGAAGGAGACGCTTTCTGTCTCCTAGAGATGAATGTACATTGGTGCAAAAGTGCAAATCAATCCTAGAACAACAGCAAAGGACCTTGTGAAAATGCTGGAGGAAACGGGTACAAAAGTATCTATATCCACAGTAAAACGAGTCCTATATCGACATAACATGAGACCGCTCCGCAAGGAGCAAGCCACTGCTCCAAAACCTCCATAAAAAAGCCAGACTACGGTTTGCAACTGCACATGGGGACAAAGATCATACTTTTTGTCCTCTGATCTGATGAAACAAAAATAGAACTGTTTGGCCATAATGACCATCCTTATGTTTGGAGGAAAAAGGGGGAGACTTACAAGCGAAGAACACCATCCCAACCGTGAAGCACGTGGGTGGCAGCATCATGTTGTGGGTGTGCTTTGCTGCAGGAGGGACTGGTGCACTTCACAGAATAGAAGGCATCATGAGGATGGAAAATTATGTGGATATATTGAAGCAACAACTCAAGACATCAGTCAGGAAGTTAAAGCTTGGTCCCAAATTGGTCTTCCAAATGGACAATGACCCCAAGCATACTTCCAAAGTTGTGTCAACATGGCTTAAGGACAACACAGTCAAGTTATTGGAGTGGTCATCACAAAGCCCTGACCCCAATCCTATAGAAAATGTGTGGAACTGTGCAGAACTGAAAAGTGCATGTGAGCAAGGAGGCCTACAAACCTGACTCAGTTACACCAGCTCTGTCAGGAGGAATGGGACCAAATTCACCCAACTTATTGTGGGAAGCTTGTGGAAGGCTACCCAAAACGTTTGACCCAAGTTGAGCAATTTAAGGCAATGCTACCAAATACTAATTGAGTGTATGTAAACTTCTGACCCACTGGGTATGTGATGAAGGAAATAAAAGCTGAAATAAGTAATTCACTCTGCTATTATTCTGACATTTCACATTCTGAAAATAAAGTGGTCATCCTAACTGACTTAAGACAGGGCATTTTTTACTAAGATTAAATGTCAGGAATTGTGAAAAACTGAGTTTAAATGTATTTGGATAAGGTGTATGTACACTTCCCACTTCAACTGTAGGTGTTCCTTTTGTCCAGGTGTGCAAGGGCAGTGTGGAGTGCAATAGAGATTGCATCATCTGTTGGGACAGTATGCAAATTGGAGAGGTTATAGGTTTTCTGGGATAAGGGTGTTGATGTGAGCCATGACCAGCCTTTCAATGCACTTCATGGCTACAGACGTGAGTGCTACGGGTCGGTAGTCATTATTTAACTAGGCAAGTCAGTTAAGCACATTCTTATTTACAATTACGGCCTACCGGGGAACAGTGGGTTAATGGCAGAGGGGGTTACCCTCTGTTAAAGATCCCCCTACAGTGTAGAAAATGATTTTCTTCATCTAAAATTAGTCTGGAATAATGGTAGACAGGTGTA